>NW_015150963.1:465862-481655 GCF_000732505.1 Cyprinodon variegatus | reverse complement strand
AAAGTACTCCAGAGTGTTGTTCAGCATGGGGGTGAGTAGAAAATGAAGGCTAATCATGTTTTGGGTGTACTATTCCTTTAAGGTTTAAATAATATTTTAGAGACAAAATGCAAAAACACTTTGGAGAAAATTGATGACAATGTCAGGATGAAGAATGTTTATAGGAGAAATAGTTGCCATGATGAGCAGGTTTATTTTCCTAAAAATGAAAGCAACCTATTCCACTATTACTAGCTGAAAATATTTTTTTAGCAATTTAAGAAAAAAAACCATTGCTTTAGAAAAATATATCTATCTAATTAGGTTTTAATATGATAGCATATCAAATCTGTTGACATCCAGATAAACCCAAGGTGATGATTGAGATTTAAAACCTTTTCCTCGTCTTTCACCTTTCAGTGATATTTTGGGCAAACAGAAACAAAACCAACCCAAAGCTCCACAGCCGCAGGCGGGGAGGGGTCTGTCTTGGAAGCAGCTCTGCCAGACAGGAGGAAAATTAACTGCATCAATGGAGAAAGTGTCCTTCACCAGATACAGGTGAGGGTCCAGTGGAAGGCAAACAGAGCAGGTCTGGTTCAGTTCATTTCCTCCCTAAAAACAGAGAGGGAAAGACCCAAAGTTAGTGCAGCTACATCCTCAGTCTGTTTCCTTCAAAACATCCGCTTCATGAATCAAACATCTTATTTACCAAGTTTTCCCTCCAAAACCTCTCCCTCTGCTCCTCCACTGGTCGTTTGGTCGCTGCGCCGCCCGTCTCCCACCTCTCCTGTATCTCTCTTCCCACGTCTCCCCTCAAACATAAGCGAGTAAAAATCTCTGAAGAATTTTGGTTACCATGGTGGGTGACTATAAAACCACTATGACTCAAAAAGTCCTCTGATTTTTTTTCAAGAGGTAAAAACTACAGGTCAGAACAAATAAACAACCAGGTTTCCTCAGAATTTATTTTTAGTTTCACTGCCTGAAAGGACTAACAGTTTAACCGTCATGTAAAAATAATAATTATAATTTATTCATTGTAAACATTATCTTGAGCTCTACCAACAACATGGCTCGTTAAGTGGCACGGTTAGGCAAATATTATTACAAAATCTTACCAATCAAAAAAATAAATTGCTCTAAATGGGCTTCACAAAAAAAACACCTGTTTAGTTTACTTTATTCAGATTGTTTGCACAGTGCCAATCTTTAACAAACGTCACCTCAAGGTACTTTATTATAAAAACAGCCTAATCTTATATATAAAAAATGTTAAATTCAAGTTCTTCTAAATTCATTTGATAGCAATTCAGTTTACTCCAGTAAAGTACAATCATCTTGCAGAGTGTAAATTCAACAACAGGCAGACATTTTCAATTTGGTTAATCCAGGCCGGTCCTTAATAAAATAGAATAGAATAGAATAGAATAGAATAGAATAGAATAGAATAGAATAGAATATCCCTTTATTGTCCCACAATGGGAAAATTCTGGTATATACAGCAGCAAACAGGTTATAGAAAAAATGGTCACACAAATGTGGACCTTCAAAAATGTATATGAATAACAAATAGTTAAGAGTTAAAAGACAAACAAATGAAATGCTGTACTGTAAAGTGTCTTAAGCAGGATTTTCAAGCTAAACATCATCCTAATGAATCTACATTTTACAGATATAGCTCAGTCCTCCCACTGCGGATTGTATCAGCAAATTCAAGATAAAGAAACTTATGATAAAAATGATACACTTTTGAGATTTCTTTTAACACACAATAACTGACTGAAACAGTCACTAAGACACTTAGAGTCCCTCAAAATAAAAAATGTATCCTTAATAACAACTCTTTCCTTAAAATGCAGTTTGTTTCATCTAAACATTCATTTAAAGATGAATGTTTCGCTTCCTCAGCTTTGTCACCTTGTTGGTTAAACACAGTGCTTTGAGTAGCATCCTTCAACCTGTTTAGATTAGATTCATTCTGACATCATCATCCATGTTGTCATTTGCTTTTGCATCTAGGTTATCCCAGTTAAAAATCACAGTGCGTCTGATCTTCATAACTTCTCCTTATCTGAATTGTATTCTACAGAGAAGGTTCCTAATTACACGGTCCCCTAAGAATATCACCTTGACAGTGAGTACAAGACAATAAATGACTCCAAACATGATATCTGAACCACCAGCAGACTCTTGGTGCTGTTGATGTGAATGTCTGTTCCTGTATGGTGAGAAAAAGACTAAAAAAATTTAAATGGAGCCTAGGCGGAAGTTCAACTGAAGATACGCATTGCTCTGCTTCATCCACCTGCGACACAGCCAATCAGCTTTGAACCACACCTCTACGTAAGCCAATCGGCATCCAAATTTCGAAAAAGTCTTCCGATACTCACCTGTCTGCTCCTGTGCGCAGGCAGCGGATGTGCTGTGACTTCATTCAGATGACACCATTTCAACCCACCTCCAGCCCCTCCACCATTGTAGCTAAAGCTTCATCAGAGTTTTATTCCTCCTGGACTCTTACAGCGTTTCCTGTCTCATATTAACCGGTCCGGCAAAAGACTGCCATGTTGAGCCTGGTTCTACCAGAGGGTAGAACTGCACTTTTCTAGACTGAGATGTCTGATGAATTTCCAGGGATCTGCTGCAACCACTCCTGAAGTTTGGGGGTCACTGCCCAGGGTGCCCCAATGACCATGGGCACCACTGATGCCTTGACCTTCCAGGTTTTCTCCAGCTCTTCTCTGAGACCCTTGTATTTTTCTAGTTTCTATTTTTCCCTGATGTTGCAGTCACTTGTATTGCTATGTCAACCACAATGGCTTTCCTCTGCTTTTTGTCCACCACCACAATATCTGTTTGGTTACCATTACCATTCGGTCCGTCTGTATCAGGAAGTCCCACAAGATCTCGGCTTGATCATTCTCTACCATCTTTGGAGGTGTTTCCCTCTTTGACCTTGGGGTCTCCAGGCCATACTCTGCACAGATGCTCCCGTATACTATTCCTGCCACTTGGTTATGGCGCTCCATGTACTGTAAGCTTTCCTTGCCAGCATCTTACACCCTGCAGTTATGTGCTGGATTATCTCAGGCACTCCTTGCACACTCTGCACCCAAGGTCATGTCTGGGGTGTTGTATATATATATATATATATATATATATATATATATATATATATATATATATATATATATATATATTGTATATATTGTTTTCTGTTTGCTGTTTTCTTTTCTTTTCCTCTCATCACTCGTAAGTGCTAAGGCAAACTATGTTTGGTTTTATGTTTTTTGTTTCTTTTTGGTTTGGTTTGTTTTTTTTCTCTTTCTCTCCTTCTTCCTACCTCTTTTCTATCTTATTTTCTTTCCGCTTAATTCTCACTATTCTTTTACATTATTTGGTATATATTATCCTGTGGCTGTCCTTCTACCTGGAAATAACATTAAGAGAGCCTTTAACTGATTTCAAGAAATCCAAATTGCCTCCAAATATGTTCGTTTTATTTTGTAGTAAAACTTTTCCAGCTACACGTCACATCACTGACCATAAATTCAGCTGATTTTAGCAGAAAGCTTCCATTTTATAGAAAAACGTCCCATAACTGTGAGAACCCTTACATTGAGGTGAGCAGCTACACTCTGGGGGAAACTTTTGGACAATTATAAAGGGTTTGGAATATAAAGATTTAGCATTTTCTTTTTCTATCCTCCATCTCCCTGCTCTCCGTTCCCTGTTTCTGTTCATTGTTCAGGTTCAGGGGCTGTGCCGGTTGGTTAATGGATAACCTTGGGCTCGGCACCGGCGGGGAGGGAGGGGAGGAGGCAGCGGCCATGAAGAAATGGTGACATTTCACTGCCATTATTCATCCCTGCTTTGTTCCAGCAGCACAGAGAAGTGTTTGCACTGGGATGGAGTGCAGGGTGGAGGGATGACGAGATGGAGGGATGAATGGGGTAGGGTGTGGAAGGGAAGGGGGGTGGGGACTGATTGGGGGACTGAGAGGTGAAGAAGTCATGGGGTTAAAATGTTAGACACCTATGAAGAGAGGATAAGACAGACAAAGGCTTCTGTGTTTCTATCCTGTAAATCCTGACTTTTTAAACTCTGTTTTTAGCCTGCCTTAATGAGTCTTCTTTCAGTCTTGCTTGTTATCCTAGATTCACACAGACTCACACGTGCGCATGCTCTTCTCAGCTGTTTACATGTCATGTTTGAACAATATGGTGGATGGGAGGAGGAGAACAGCTTAGGAGCAGGGATGTTAAACTCAGAGTTTGGAGCTGCAAAAAAAAAATCGGTCACAAAAGTTTTATTGTTTTATTATCCAGAGTCTGAAAAAAAAAAACTGAGTTCTCAACAGAAGCGTACAGACATTTAAAAAAAAGAAGCTGATGGGAACGAGGTGTGCAGAAGGAAGTTTGACGTCAATTATTGGTGTAAATGGAAGGGAAAAAAATTGCTTTGAGTCTACTTATGAAGGACAGAAAAGGCTAAAAAAAAATAGGTCTGCAAATATCAATTCTAAATAATTAGATTTTTTAAGGCCATAGATAATTTAAATATGCTTTTTTGACACAGTAAGTCTCAGAAGCTATAACGATTTAAAATGGAACACCTTTCTATGTATGTAGTGTGTGTAATACCTGCCACCTGCTTGAAACAACAAAGAGCATTGGGGTAAACATGATTAATGGATGTATCCTGCTTATTATCAACACAGAAAAAAAATTAGTGAGGAAGGAAATAATTAATTATTTATTTAAGTTGTTTTTACCCCAGATTATATTCTAATAATTTATTTTGAAGGAATGACATAAAGCCTAGATATGAGGAGCCAGAGGGGTTCCTGCCATGCTGACAGATGGTTTCAGACCATCATGATGAACACTGATGCATCCAAGGTAGAAAATATTTTTTTTCTTTTTTGGGGACTTTTGCATTTTATGTGTTTTTTTATTATTTCTATTATTGATATTTTTATATCATCCACTTATAATATATCTTCTGCCTTTGTACAATACCACCCCAAGGGTTACATTTGAATTGTATTTATAAATTGTTTGGAGGTAGATAAACTATTCATTAAAAAAAAACGCTACTAAATTTAGCTATTACTGTTTAATGTCCGGGGACAGATGGGCCCAGTATTCAAGGAGAGACAGTCAGCAGGAAAGTTCAAAACATGTATTAACAAAACAAAAACTAAAGTGGAGCTGTGGCTCGTGGACACTGCAGGAGGGGGGCGGGGCACCGCCCAATCTCAGACACTCTGCAGGAGAAACACAGGTAAGTGACCACGATCATTTGACAGAAGATGATGATCTGAGTTGGCCACTTACCTGGTTTAACATTCCAGTCCAAGAATGTCCCCAAGTGCTGCAGTCCCAGTGGACATGCTGGAAGCCGATCCTGGTCAGGGATCCAGATCAGGCAGGAACAGAACAGGTGTCAGGATCCAGACTTCCAGGCATCCACAAGCTCCCAGGAGGGTTCAGAGTCTGACAGGGTCGGAAAGCATGACCAGGTGGTCACGCACAGGAGCAGACAGGATCAGGTGCAGCTGAGCAGGCTCAGTGGAAGAGGGTGGCCAAGACAGGATGTGGAACCATAACTTGATGCAGGACTTTAAACTGGTTTCCTCCCTGGAGCCAGGCTTACTGAGATAAAAACTGAACCTCCCCACATATAGAGCCAAAAACCCAGACGACTGCGCGGGGGAGGAACAGTTGACGATCTAGGAGACGAGACAAACACAAAAACCCTCTTTCCGCTGGCTGCCAGGAACCAGGACATGAACCATGAGTCAAAATAACAGACAGGCTAACAGAAAGACAAATAATGATCTGGCACTGAATGCTCAGGCTAAACTGAATATAAATCAGAGGAAAGAGGTGAGAGGAATAAATTATAATTGAGGCAGGGAGGGAAAACGGCAGGTGAAAGAAATTACCAACAAAGGAGGAGCAAACAGGCCAGATCATGACAGTTTAATATGTCAAAATATTTCAACTTTTCTCTTCTTCTCTTAGAGGAGGAAAGATTTAACCATTTTTCATTAGTTTTAATAAGGTCATACATTTGATTTTAGGATCATCTTCTCTGCCCTATTTAGTGGTTCTCCTCTCTGCTTTACCATAGCTTAGTTCTTTGTAATTTAAACTGATATGTTGTTTAACCTTGCTGGGATTTCATCATATGTAATTTCAAATGAGAGATTCTGCTCAAAAGTTTAGTGGAAAATTAAAACAGTCCTCTTTGTAAGAATGGAATTGAACCACCGTACTTTTTTCCTATAGTGGTTTGATCCTGGTCTTTGCAAAGGAATGACTCCATATTATGGAGCCTAGGTGGAAGTTCAACTGAAGAAACTGATTGCTCTCCTACATTCACCTACGACATAGCCCATCAGCTTTGACCCACACCTCCACAAAAACCAATCGGCATCCAAAGTTCATATTAAAAGGCCTCTGATCCACACTTGTCTGCTGCCTGGTGCAAAAGTGGTGGTTGCGCTGTTTGACTTTGTTCAGATGACCCTGTTTTAACCCACTTTAAGCCCCTCCTCCACCATCGTAGCTAAAGCTTCATCAGAGTTCATTACTCCAGGACTCTGAATGCATTCTGCGTGGCAGAAGACCGCCATGTTGAGCCTGGTTCTGCCAGAGGTTTCTTCCCAACAAGGAGTTTTTCCTCTCCACTGTCGTTTCATGCCTGCTCATCATTGAAAGGTTCTCTTAACCTGTGTTATCCAAATGGACTTCCATCTTCCAGATCCCTGAGTGAAGCTCTAGTATCAGCTCACACAGTCCACTGGATCTCTCCAAAAAGCTCAGCATACCGACTCACTAACCAGCAGTCTACAGACTAACCAACTTCATCTATCTCCACTCCACTACCAGTTTCAGGCCTGGGGGGGAAACTGCCCTATTCTTTGCTCCTGTTCATGCATATCTATCAAAATTCAGTGCTATTTTTCCTGCCGAGGTCTGAGTGCCAAAGACAAGTAATCGTATCAATAAATTTCTTCTAGTTGTCTTTTCTCTTCGTGTGAGTTTTTCAGATTGCAGTGTCCATAGAAATAAAGTAGCGGTCCTGACTCGGATCTCCCTGCTGGGGTCTTGTTGCTCACTGAAAAAAAACATCTGCTTTCAGAGTAGCTTCATTCTCTATTAACACATAACAAGTCAGAACAGTACATGATTGAACAACTCAGCAACTGCTCTCTGCAGTGGTTCAAGAATATTTTTCTATGATAAATAACTGCAAAAGCATCTCATTCATTGTAAAGTCTAAGCAGAATGAGCAACATATTGCATATGAGTATTTTGGAGGGCTGTGGACCACACTGCATGGTGCTGTGAGAAAAATAATTGCTGGCTTTGCACGTCTTTCAAATAATGAAGCGGCTCCTACACTTTTGCTGTGTAGTTGAAATAACAACACTGACTAATTATGTACAGAAGATGAGACTTTGAGCTGCCTCCATTCACTGTTGCAAGTATTTACACAACTGCTGCTCAACTTTGTTTCTAAAGTGTTCTGTAACATATTTGTTCTGTAACATACAGGTTAAAATTAATGCAGGTTTGATGCATTTGAGAAAAAAAAATGTGCTATTATCACTTTTGTCTTCTAAACAGCTTTTGACCCAGGATCATATTGTAATGACCCACAGAGGGTTAAAGGTTTATACCTCACTGACAGATAGTCCTTGAATATAGAGGTGACTGCTGGTGTTTCCAAGGTAGAAAATATTTTAATGTTTTATGTTTTTTTGTTATTTCTGGTATTTCTTTAATTAATGTATTTCATTTTACTCCTTTAGAATATCACTTCCACCTCCCAGAGTACTATTGGTGCTTCTATTTTATCTAAATTTTGCATTTGTGAATTTAAATTAGCAGGCAACAATACCTACTTTCCTGACATTTTTGTATGATACCAACACAATACGACTTTTGCTTTGACATATTTTGAAGATCATTATGTAACTTAAAATGTATCTAATTAAATACAAGCTTTGATCAATTATAACTCATAACAAAATACTTAACAATTAACTAAAAAAGGCCTAAATATCAAATCAGCATCTGAAGGACTCAATCAACTTTTATTCCCTCTCTGATGCCGAACTCTATGCTTTAATTTACTGATTTTTAACACGTGTTCAACTTTGAAAAGCAAAGATTTTGTATTTCTGATCTCTAAGAACTGTTGACTCTCAATCAATTAAAGGAGGATATTTCCTAACATTTTTTTAGTTATTAAAAGCAGAATAAATCCAAGTCTTAAATAAAGTGATAAAAAAATTCTACCTCTGGGTCAGACTATGCATATAAGACAATATGCAAACACTCAAGAGCAGATTTGATACATTGAATGCAAATATTTAACATGTTCCACCAGAAAAAAAGCAAGGTTTTGCCTTTTTGGAAAGGTTGCCAGGAGAAAACACCAAACCTCAGCAATTTTGAGACAAAAGTAACGATGTGTTCACCAAGAATTTCTCTACACAATAAAGTATTACTTAGTCCAATGGTTTTAAGTCTGAAAGTAAACACTTTTAACCAAACAATGTGCAGTTCTGCTTTATGCTGTGAACTGCAACAGAATTACCAAAATAAAAAGTTGTGACATTAAGATGGTGCAACAGGCCAAAGTCCAGAAGCCAACCCCAAATACTGAGCTGGGACCACAGGAGGTTTGTGAAAAATAATTTTCAGCAGGTTTCCATAAACTGAAGCTTATTTAGTGTCTATATCACAGAAGTTGTGTTACAGTGTTTTATATTTAGCAGGTGTTCCTAGTTATTGCAGTCGATATGATTTTGAGATGATTGCAGCTGTTTGAAGTCTAGAACTACAGACCTGGATACTCTAACAGGGATAGATCCTAGACATAGATTGGAGCTATGATTTTGCAAGGTAGTAAATGTGTATAATCTATAGTAGCCTCATTAAAATGGCCGGTTTGTGTAATATTTATAAAGTATAAGTATGATAAGAGTTGATATCTTATTTTTAAAGTGAACTTGACATCAAAGAAAAAAACTAAGCAATAAAAAATTGAAAATTAAATCTGCAAGGAGTTAAATGTAAAATAGAAAAAGCTACAAGAACTGGTTTACACACAAGTTTGTTCATCTTTGCTTAGGCAGCATGTGGTTCAGGTTCATACTTACCATCAGTTGTAATAAATGGACCAGCTGTCAACCTGGATATCGATGACTTTCCACATTTGCATCATTAACCTAAACCCCAGGATGACAGGAATCTTCTAATACAAACTGTATCTGTCAAGACAAGAATACAAATACTCGGGCAGCATTATTTTTATACCATGGTAGAGTAACAAAATGCATTGGAGAACAAAAAACTGCACAATTGAGCAACTTTATTGCAAAGACAGAGATATAAAGTGTTTGCCTAATTCACTCCAATGATGCTGAACAACAACTGCACCTGAATACACGTCTCATTGAGTCTGTGCAGGGTTTGTACATGTTGGTGTGCGTCTCTACCTGTATACAGTGGGGCTATCTTCACAGTGAGATTACACACACATGCATGCAGAGTGTGTGAGCAGAACAATGGCTGGCTTTTAGAGAGCTGGGCTGACAGGAGGAGATGGGCTACAGCTATTGTTTGCTCTGTTTGCTCAGAGACTCACCTGGCACTGAGCTAATAGCACCGGCTCTATATGTCATTGCTGCGGACAAGGGTCTCAGCCCACACACAGTCGCAGGGAGACACACACCTATATGCAGTTTTGGATGAGTCTTTACAAAGGTTCATGCAGAATAAAATAATACTTTAAAGCAAAATTACTAGTTTAGTGAGTTTTTTTTTTTAGAGTTTTTTTTTTCCTTTGCAGAGATCCTGTGTAAAACAAGGAGGGTTTATGGTGGAGAATGAGGGGTGGGACAGAGGAGGAGGGGTTCTTTTAGGTTTTTACTACTGTGCAAACAGACACACCAGCCACATTTGATGGGTTTTGGTGGGATCAGTTAGAAGCCTTGCAGCAACCCTCCCATGTTTGAGGGAGTCAGAGTCAGGAGAGAAGGGGTCTAAGTTTATTTGATGTTTTGTATTGTTGAGTAGGCCACAGATGTATTGTGATTGGATAGGTTAAACACAGGTGTCCACCCCTAATATCCTTTATTTGTCTATTCTTATCATCCTCTCATGATAAGGTGGCTATAATGCGTTTCCACAATACATTAAAGCCTCATAGTAGAGTTTAACAAACCCACAAAAAAAGAAAAATACCATTGGCAAAGTTAAAACAGTATAATCTCACTGTCACAAATTGTGTAAACTGCAAAGTTTAATTGAGGAAGATCAGCAATTACCCAGTGATTTGCAACCTTTTCAGTTCCTATTATTCAAATATACCCGAAACATAATTATTTTGATTATATTTTACTTTTCAACTAACTTTAATTGATATATTGGGACTTCCTATCGCATTAGGGCAAAAAATGCAATGTGAAACAGAGGCCTACTTCAATTAGCCCCTCTTTAAAATTTCGAAAGATAGTTTAGGTAGAGAAATATGTTCCTCCTAATTCAGGAAATGTCAAGAAACAAATATCTACTTGCCTGAACTTGCCCATATCTGCCACCAGAGTAGCAGTAATTACTAAGTTTTAAACAAATGAACTTGTGACAAACAAAAACCTGACAAGGAGTTGTGTTGTCATTAAGAAGAGTTAGGTCAGTGGTGAGGGAGGTGAAAAAAATCTTGCCACTGATTATATGCTGGTAAAGGATACCATAAAAAAACTTCCTATTTGATTGCAAAGGTATACAGTTAGCTTACCTCTTCTGTGACTTTAACTGGCGCGGTGTAATTCAGTCAGATAAGACTAACATTTGTTTTTTTTTAAATGACGATGGATCCAACATAAAAGATTTATTTTAAAAAAATTTAAAAAGTGCAGTATGTTTTGTTAAGTATGGTGTTGGAGCTGTGATGCTGTGGGCCTGTTTCTCTTTTAAAGGCTGTTGGAGGGGATTGAATAGTAAATTCTCATAAAAATATGTCATAGTATGATCTTTTGGTGGGAAATGTATCAAAAACCTAAAACTAAAACAGAAATGGACCAACATTCTTTCATGGCTATCTCAGTCCCCACACCTTAATACCATAAAAAAGGTGTGCTGTAGAAGTTTTTACAAACTCCATTACCTCAGTCTGCAAAGGCTTTTAAGAGTTGTATGAAAATGAAGATGATGTTCTCTTTCTCCTTGGAAAACTTGGCTGAGTAAACATGAAAACATAGAGATAATGGCTGAGGTGGTAGTGTGGTAATATCAGTGTTTAGTAAGGATGACAAAAGACTCTAAGGAAAGGGGGGGGGAATATATAAAATCTTTAGTTACTTAGAAGTTATTTTCAGTGAAGCAGCATCATAATTGATTTTCCAACTTTACCACGAAACGTAGAAGCCATCCAGTATCAAGCGCAGGAAGTTAAACATTATTATTTATATTTATTGACTTTTCTCCTTTAGTTTAAGAAAACACCCAATTAGAAAAAAAGACATGCACCTAAATACTTTGAAAATAAATAAAAAAACAACAATGCAAAATGGTTTCCAAATGGTACCAAATTCTGGATAAACCATCCTACTTTTGTTTAATGGTCTGTTCCTTTTTAACCAGTATCGTTTAGACATTTTAGGAGCCACGACACCTGATTATAATTAATTTGTGTGTCACAGTTCAGGAAATCTAACCAGAAAACACTAAGAGTTATTTTGCTTACTGTTGAATAAATACCCCTTATTTAACTAATACTTTGGCAGTTGATTCTTCTAAAAATATATATTTTATTCATTTAGACATAAAATTTTTTCAAGCTTTTGATTTTCAATGGTTTTTAAATGTAAAAATGTTTAAATGTTTGCATAATTTTACATTTTCTGATTTCCCTTTGAGGAGTTTGATGTAAAATATATTGCACTTATTTTACAACATATCAGTTTGTTTGAGTATTTAAGACTCTTTGGTCCTATGATGCATATGCATGGCTGTGAGTACTGTTTTTCAGCCTCTGACCTGGCTGTCTGCCAGTCGAAAACAATGTGGGGCATACCTGCTGCATTAATGATTGCTCAGTCCTGCCTCCTGCTCTCAGCCAGCTTCTTTATTTCATCATATTTCTTCATCAGTCAAGCAAACTGCTTACAAGCAGGAATATAAAAATAGAAGCTTGTTAGGAGCTTTAATGCACATTTTTATTCAACAGCAATACATGTGGCTGGGGAAGGCAGAAAAAATGTTAGCCATGCTTCTTTTGAAGCAGGTGAAATTTTTAAATCTGTTCTAAGCTGTCCTGCTCCTGCGTTAACAGGGCTGAGGAATCAGAGTATGCGGCCTTACCTGGTGAGGCCAAGCGTGTACTCATTAAGATCAAAAAGAGTTCAGTCGACAGTGACAGCATCAAGCGGTAATGAAAAAAAGGTCTTTATCCTAAGTGGCATCTGACCCAAGTTGCACATCACTGCACACCTAACTACCTGCATTTGCAGTTGAACCCACTCATGCAACAAAGTGCAAGTGCACGCCATCCGAGCTGCAGGCGACCTTCTCGTGTCTCAAACTCTGGTCATTTGAAACTGCTCAGGGTCCTTATATGAAAAAGTGGTTTGTAAGCTTTTAAGATGACACAATGTTGAACAGAGTCTTTAAACCTCCAACTGCACAAAAAGTTATTCTGTTGATTAAGTAAAGTTTCATAGTTCCAGCCGGACTAACTTTCTGAATAACTTCTTTAAATGTTACCTGGATTCAGATGTATATCTGCAGGTTAGAAGCAGGTAATCTGCAGTGATGGCTGTGGGAGTTTTTTTTTTTTTTTTTTACATTTCACAGAAAATATCGTGAATGCAATAAAAAAAAAAACATATCTACCTATACTGCTAATTTACACAGTTAATGTTTTGTCAGATCCATTTCATAATGCAGATGATACTCTCCTAGGACAACAGTTAAACACTTTTCCCAGAGATGGTTGTAGAAGTGGGAGGAACGTTGGTCTTTCTGCATGGAGTTTGCATGTTTTCTCTCAGGGTACTCCAGGATCTCCCCCAGTCTAAAAACATGATACCGATTAACATGTTAGGCTATTTGGTGTCTCTAAATTCTCCTTAGGAGTGATTGGCCATTGGACCATGACGGAAGAAGCAGAAGAAGATGCATATAACCAGCGGAAACAGATAACCCACACGGACATTTTAAAGAGCATTGTGACAACTTGATAGTATTCAGTAAGAGACAGAATAGTTTTTGTGCATTCTCCATTAAGGAACAAGTGATTGAACCTAATTTTCCCTGATGACTTGGTACCAGAATTATTGGCACTTTTAGTTGTTTATTTGTTTATTGCCAAAATCTTGCAATACATTCTTGATTATTATCCTCTGTTCTCTGTATACTTGTGTTTATTATCTTAAAAATGAAAAATGAAAACATTTCATGTGGCTGGTCCTGAGACTCTTCATTTGCTATAAGCTACAGCTGTTCCAAATCCTCCTGAATCTTACCTGGATCTAATGTCGTTCTCCACCCTTCCCACTTTTCAACAGACTGATCTCAGTGCAGACATTATTTTGTTAGTTTAAAAACGGCACAGTGTTACATTTTCTGAGGAGTCAGATATTTGTATATTTTCTGCAACACAGATCATACTTAGTCCTTGGCATTTTAGTTTTCTGAATCTAATGATGCTTTAAATAAGTCGGTGTTAAAATGACAAGGAAAATGATTATCATAAAAAGAAGGAAGGAAGATCTGAACGGCTTTTTTAATCTGTCTCCTGCTTATTTTCCTCACCTAGAGTTCTTTCTAGTTCTACTTGGTGTAATTTTGCCTTTTGTGTTTCTGATAAGGCTTTTATGTTTCATTAGAAATAAAGAGGAAATGTCCAAATACTAGTCCCACATTTGAATTTCCTCATTTAATGTTTTTTTTCTTAAATACTAAAACTGGACTCACTATTTATTTTTAGACAGCCCTGGACATTTTATCTCACCCTGCTCCACACATTCTCTTCTCTGTTTTTGCAGAATTGGCTTAACGCCAGCTCAAGCATTCCAGTTTGAGTCTCCTGGTTTCTGCTGAGAGGGACTTGACCCTCCTTAGAGTAGCCTATGCTAAGAAAAATAATCTGAAACATATTCTTGCACCCTCACATTTCTTTCTTTGCCTTTAAAGGGGTCATAAAATGCCAAACAGAGTTTCCATTGTCATAGATGAATAATGATAGTTCAGTGCGGGTGAAATAGACGTACAGAAAAATTCAAACCCCATCAACATCTCCTTTCTCTGCAAATCTCACAATTCCAAACTTCCACCATAAAAACGGGCGAATCCAAAGAAGCACCGAGTTGACGTCAGTTCGGGGATGTTGCCTCATTTGGTTCTGGCCTGTATTTGTTATGCATTTGTCATGCCCCGAAATTGACATACAGTAAATGCAGTGTTCCAGGCTGCATGGACAAAGGGGAAAATTTTCACAGTCTTCCCAATGATCCAAAGACTCGACAGGCATGGATTATTTTTGTCTATCAAAGATCCCTGCAAAGTTTGATGCTCAGCTGTTCATTTGCTCTAAGCATTTTATCGAAGACATCTTTCAAAATGTTGGACAGTTCAAAGTAGGATTAGCTAAACTTCTTTTACTGAAACGAGGGGCTGTTCTGACCGTAACGCCATCATAACTACAAGCTTTAAGGAAGATTCTGTCACTTAGCTGCGACACGGTTCGGTTCTGCTGCACTGTAGTCGACCAAAATCCCAGACGATTTTGAAATTCCACCCGTAAATTTTTTTAGTTATGAGAAGTAGGATATGTCCGGGAAAAAGGGGACGTCTGGTCGCCCTACCATATCAACAATTTGATGTTTCAGTGAGTGAGTGATTGTTGCTATGATGCGTCTTTGCTCAGCAGCTTTCCTCGTTGTAAACTAACCAATCAGCGCACAGCTCATCTAAATATTCATGAGCATACCATAACAGGAAGAAAACATGTTGTTTCATTCTAGGGCTTATAACCAGGCTTGCATTAGGGCTCATAGAACAGCAAATATGCCATTTTCAGCCCAACTAATGTTACACACCCTATTCAGAGAACAAATACCAAATACCCTATATAATCATTCTATGACTCCTTTAAAAACAGTTACAGATAATTGCAGTCAATTATGAGGGGAAAGACAAGCATGGTTAATGTCCTAAGAGAGAATATATTAGAACATTTTGAAAAATAATTTGCTTAATTTCACGTTTTTGCTGTTTTTTTTCTTCTTCCTCAAGTTGAAAATAAGACAAGTCAATGTCTGAATAAACAACCAGAATAATAAATAAAATTTTATTCAATTTACATACTTAACACCAATGTATAATATCACTCTTTCACAGAGTGAAAACAATCAAATCATATAGACAGATTTCAAACGTTTTCAATCTAATGATTGGATCCAATTTGGATCCGGTCATTGACATTTCAGCAGAACTTTAAATGATAGACTAATTAATTGAAAGGAAAAGTTCTCTAAACTGACCTGACCTCTTTTGAAAATATGGGCTTTAGGCTGCCCTGCAAGGCTTTGAACCTGGGTTTCAAATGGAGACAAAGCCATTCTAAAGTACATATCAAGATTCTCATTTAGAGCCTGGATCCATTTTTATTTCTGATTCTGTTCCTGGTAGAGAATCCTGCTTCCCAGCAGCAGGTTGAGCCAAACATACTCAAAATGTGCAGGGTCATATTTGAGCACCATTTCACTTTTCTGTCACCAGTTCAC
>NW_015150963.1:455478-465843 GCF_000732505.1 Cyprinodon variegatus | reverse complement strand
ATCCGGTCATTGACATTTCAGCAGAACTTTAAATGATAGACTAATTAATTGAAAGGAAAAGTTATCTAAACTGACCTGACCTCTTTTGAAAATATAGGTTTCTCCTTGTTTGACCACCAATTAACTGCAATTAAGTACTGACCTGTAGTGTCAAGAAACTCATTAAAAGCTTTATTTTCAATAACATGAAGTAGGAAAACATAGCGCATCATTACCGTAACTATTAAAATTCAGGATTAAATTGCATCTGGAGAGATTCATAAAGGAAATTCTAAGGCTTTTGGACACCAATAAACCACAATGTTAAACTTTGAAACAGAGGTGAACCTGCTCAGGAGTACATCAGCCTAACAAAACTAGTCCAAAAGTGCAACATAAATTCATCCAGTTCATAAAATAGCCCAGGACACGATCTACATCTCTGCAGGCCTCATTTATTTCAGTGACGTTTAAAGTTCATGACTGAAAAGTAAGAATTACTTGATAAAAGATTAGCAATAATAGGAGAGATCCAAAGCACAAGCCTCTGCTAAACAAAATACACACATAGGTCCATCTTACATTTACCAAAAACATCTTGATCTCCGATGATAGGAGGAGGGATTGCTGCAAGTCAATATCTCAATACAATCTGCTGGGTTTAAAAAAAACTATTGGCATCGTTCTATTAAACTGACTTGGAAATGTGCCTCAAAATGCTTGATGTTTTGCATAAGAGCTAAATAAATAAACTGTACTTAGTTGATTTGCAAGACTTTAGGGAAAAAAAATGTAGAGGTTTGTGAACCTCTAGGCCACAAAAATAACCAATAAAACCAATAACCAATAAAAATCAGTGGTGTCGGAATAAAGAAATTCAACAACAAATAAAAGTCAATTTTTAATTACAATCTGTTACTTCAAACAGAATTTAACACTGAAATAAAATTAGGAGTTTATGCATCCTTGTTATACATTTACTTTTTAAAGGGACACTATGCAACCGGTGTTGATTTTCCAGCGAGGCTCCCTCCAGAGGGCGAAAGTAAAAGTGCACTGTCGTAAATATGCTCAGCTGTTCTCCTGGTTTCTCCGTCAAGCCAGGCGCGGTTGTTTTGAGCTTAGCAGCGAATGACTAATGCTGCGTTCACACTGGACGTAGCTGGCGCGACAGAAGCAGCGAGTTTACATGCAAAGTCAATGGTTGACGCGTGTCAAGGCGCAGCAAAAGGTCCCGCGGTGCGGTGCTGCGCCTGCTGCTCAGACGTGCAGCAGGCGCAGCACGTCTGAGCAGCTCAAGCAGTGCGTCGGGTGCGTTTAACGCAGGGAGAGAGACACAGCGCTGATGATCACTCCTCTTAAACAGTTTATTGACGCCTAAATTAACTTAAAATGCAGAAATCTGCCGGCAGAATATGCAGTTTGGATTATTTAGATGAAAAACACCTACCAGCTGCCGCGGTGAACCGCTGTTGATGAAGGGATCCATACTGTCGGCGCATCCCTGGTATGTGGGGGTCTGAGCGGCTCCGACAGAAAAAATATTGAAGGCAGGATAATAATCTGAATGAACTGACTGCACTGATTATGTTTTCAGGTGTATTTTCTCACTTAAAAACATATTAAAACTACTTTATTCCCACTGATCACAGCAAATATAGCTGCAAGGCAGAGAAAGGATAGTGAAGCTCCGCCCAACGCGCCTCAGACACACTTTTGCAGCCAGAGCAGCAAAGCTGCTTCAGCCGCGCGTCAGAACTAACTGGTACAAGCAGCAAAAATGAAGCAGCAGACGCGATTTTGCTGCTTTTGCTGCGTGAACGTAGCATAACTGCACAAAGATTGCCACTGTGCTAGCAACGAGCATGCTTTTAACTGGGGGGTGTAGCAGTTCTCGCCGTAAAGCAAGACTGACTCTCACGAGACTTCTGAGCCTGTGGGTGCGGGTCGGTGCTCCTGCAATTGCAAGTGCAGTATTTCCCCCACAGACCACCAGGGCGGCCGAGAATACCTTTGTTCAACCTGAAATGACTCATTTAGTCATCCATAACGTTATGGAACACATTAATTAACTGAAAAATGTTGCATAGTGTGCCTTTAAATAAAAAGATTATTTTTAAAAAAAAAGGAACATTTTTTTTACATTTTGAAATCTAAAGTTTTTTTAAAGTAGAGAACAACAATCTTTCAGTTTGGCAAATAGACAATTTCCTGATTCACATACTGTATACAACATCTGAAATGACCGTGGTATTTTCTTTTCTTTTTTCTGGCTTAATGAGAGCAGTGGGCTTTAGGCTGCCCTGCAAGGCTTTCAACCTGGGTTTCAAATGGAGACAAAGCCATTCTAAAGTACATATCAAGATGCTCATTTAGAGCCTAGATCCATATTTATTTCTGATTCTGTTCCTGGTAGAGAATCCTGCTTCACAGCAGCAGGTTGAGCCAAACATACTCAAAATGTGCAGGGTCATCTTTGAGCACCATTTCACTTTTCTGTCACCAGTTCACTGCAGTTCTTCCAGCAGTCCACACTTTCTTTGCTTTTGTCTTCTCCTTCTTTCCCATCACCCGGCTTGCCACAGGTTTGCCTGCTGTGTCTAAAAGTAGCAGCAGCAGCTCTGATCAAGACAGCTCATTGGCTAATTTGTATCATGTGTAGCCTGGTCCCGGAAACTCTGGAGGTCTTTAACCTACAAACAGGAGAAGTGGCACAAGTGAAATTAGACACTGTCATCGGACAACATGCAGTAATTTATAAATGTTTTAAATCAGGTTTGGTCTGGATTATCCATTGTGGTAAACCTGTCTGGAGAAATCATCAAGACTAAACGCCTACTCATATTTTGGTTTATTGTGTGATTTTTTAATGTTACGTCGCTGGCGGTGCATAATGGGATGAACTGATGCTACTACAATTTACACTGGTGAGTGGGGCGGCCGTGAGCCCCCCAGGCCACCCCCAGGTGATGCCACTGCTACTAGGACATATTTAAAATGAATCAAAAAATGTGGGTGATATTACATGCATCGTGTTAACTCCCCATTTTATAAAAACAAATAATACCTACAAAAAAACGTCAAAGTGGTATTGTTAAGTTGTTTGGCAGTTGCTATCTTTCCATGCGTGTAGCGGAATTAAAACCATTCAGAAAAGAACAATGAGCCAAAATCCCTTTACAGAGATGTTAATGGTAGCTGCTGCCATAGATAGATCGATCAGTTCTTGTGTTTAGGGGCATTGACTGTTTTTTAACTGTTTTAATGTTACGCCAGGTTGGATGCAATGGCTCTCATGATAAATAAAATAATCATTTGAAACTGCTTTTTTTGTTTTCTCAGGTTGCCTTGGTTTCATATTAAAAAAAATGCATATATGTGATAAAAGCAAATAGAAAGGAGACTTCACTCACTCTCACTAGCACGTTCACAGCATTTATTATTTCAATTACGCATTTATTATTTTAATTATGGTAATGTCATAAAGTTGTTTTGAGACTTGAATTAAAAAGTGGCTTGAGATAAATGAGGACTTATTGGTCTTTTAGAGGACAGTAAAAAATCCATACATACATCTGGTAACAAAGTGTCCCTTAGGTGGTAATGATGTAAAGCTATTTTGTTTATGAAGAAAGAGCCATAAATGGCTTTTTGTGACTAATGCCAGCAGGTCGGTGGCGGAGCAGTACCTGAAACTTAGCGCCATGGGTCGGGCAGTGACCTCAGGGGTGTCTGGCCTGGATAAAAGGAAGTCCTGGTTAATGAGTAACCGCGGCGATGTGGCCTGGCGCTACAGGTGGGGTGGGTGGGGGTTGGCAGGAGCGCACACTGATAAGAGAAGGTAAGTTTTAGTGGGTGGGGGCAGCAACAGGGAGAGACTGGAGCTTTGTTTTATACACATTCGTCCATTTAGTGTAGTTTAGTGTCTGTCAACGAACTGAAGCAGAGAAATCAGTAAGAGAGAGATAAATATCCCAGTAATTTAGAGTCAACTAGGTGACACATGCTCCAAAAACGGGGCTAAATTAGAGTTTGGCAGCAGCATCAACCTCACAGCTGCAAGTTCACTCCCTTCAGCAAATACTAAATAAATATCTACTTTCATTTTTAGTGGAGATTCATACAAACCTGTATGTTGTTTCAAGACCAAACCCACAACCAAAGTATCTGAAAGTAGCAGCAGGTAAAGTGATCTTTTGAAGTGATATAGTAACTCAGTTCCTGTGAGTATTTAACATTCATTTACCCTGTAAAGGTAATACCGTCCATGCCTAAAGGCACCACTGGTAAAAAAAAACAAACAAAAAACAAATGAGTGAAAAGCCCTCAAAGAAATTCATATTTCATAACACCAGAATGAATCTCAAAATGAAAATGTTTGCTTACAAGTCAGCTCATTAACTTATCAGATTTATTAGCATCCATAACAACCACTGTACTATAAAAATTGCTGAAGTAATTTATGATTTTGTTTAATAGTTTACAGTCTTCAGTTGATCAGGCTGTCACGAGACTTTATTTAGTATCCATGACTTCCTGAATCTGTAATATAAACACGAAGCGAGGAGGAAGACCATTTTTTTGTCTTCCTTCTCAGAATGGCAAAGACCAGGGAACATGAAACTAAAATAAGAAACTTACAAATCAATCTTTGCAAGCCTTTACAAGTCATTAGCCAAATTAACAGCAATAATATAAAAGTTTAACTTGAAACTTGTTTATCTTGAAAGCCCTCAAAATAAGAAGGATAAAAAATCTCCAGAGTTCAGTGTTGGAGAAACGCTTCCTGGCTTCACCAAACCAACAAAAAAAAAAAACACTTTAAATGAAACCAAGCTTCCAAAAAACAGATTTTCTTTCCTGCTATCATAAATTTAAACATGACAAGTTGGCATATTTTACTAAAACTTTAGCTGATACAGGTGACACAAATGTTGAGCTTTAAACATTAACTCCAAATGGTTCAGATGTGACATAAATCACATACATTTCCTTAAACCCACTGTTTGGTATGGTGGAGGACCTGTAAGGCTCTGGGCTTGTTTCTTTTCTAACAGCATAAGGTTCCTTCACCGTCGTCTTTTACATTCTTTCAACTCAGCAAGTGCTTTTGCTGATTTACTATTTATTTGGGGTTTAAGCTGAAGCTGTACATGGTAAGTTCTTGTGTGTTTGTGAATCACAAATACAGTAATAATCCAGCCTGCAGATAAGGTTACGTTAAATTAATAATTAATTAAAAGAGAAGAGAAAATAAAAGTACATTACAGTGGCATGAAGGTAACATGCAGTAAAAATTACTGAATAAAGTAAAGCAGCAAATGTGGCCCTTGCTTACGTTTTTCCCAAAAAAATAACATGAACTGAAATGAAAGATTTCTCAAATTAGAAAATATTAGATCGTGCAGTTGCAATTAAATATTTTATTTGCAAACTTTCTATTTATCTTTCCCAGGAAGGCTAATAAGATATATTATATATACAGTGGAAGGTAGCGTCCTGAAACAATAAGACCTTGAAGGTTTGTATAATTTGCAATAAATTTTATTTGACCTATTTTTCTAATTGTGCAGGATTAGGTCGTCATCCTGCTAGTGGGTGATGATAAACTCCATGTATATGGGTGAAGGTGAAACTGTGGACAGTCAGCCCAGTTATCAATAACAAAACAAAATTGTAAAAAAAAAAAAAAAAAAAAAAAAAGAAAGATTAAAAATGTAAAATACTTTATTGCTGCTTTCAGTTTTAGTAAGTTGTAGATTAACTGTAGTTAATGTTCAAATAAATAACAGTGTTTCTTTTTATAGACAATGCAGCTTTTGGTCAGACTTAAAGCTTTATTGTAAAACATGTGTACTGCACAGGATTGCTCCAAGGTTTTATGGGCCCCTAAACAGCATTTCACTTGTAGACCTACTTCAAGCTGAGTTCATCACCATTATTATAAAGCGGAGAGAGTCAGGAGAGAGGAGCAAAGTTTCCTTTTTTCTTTATTGTTCACTGCAACAAAAGCTGAAATAAAAACAATAAAGTTATTTAAAATAAGATGTAAGGTGACGCATAAATGTTCATTTGTCTATATTAGTGTCAAATGCACTATCATTTTGACCTGATAGGTCCAAATAGTGACCGTAGTAGCCTGTGTTTGTTCACTGGTTTTATGGTGATAGCATTTTCTTTTTGTTTTGTTTTTTTACTGTGAAAGGTTTGCATGGAATGTAGACGTAACAGAAATAGCTGCTAGCTGTTAACACAGAATCCTGTATTATTTTATATGGTTTTATCTGTAGTTTCTGCGAAACAAAAAGCATTTGTAAACCATTTCTTTGAAAACTAGGTTGTTTTCGGCCTTGAGACGACTAAAAATTAATGTTTTTTTCAGGGGTTTTGGTTAAATAACAATTATTTTTGTGGTGGAAGGAAGTATATGCTTTTTATGACTAACAGCAGAAGTTGTGTGGCTGTATTTGTGAGTGCAGCCCCGGCTGTAACGCAGCAACCAGCTGCAGTTGTCCGGTTGTGTTTTATTGATCTGAAAATGGGAAATTCCTTCCTCCGCTTAAGTTCTGTCACCAACATCCGTGAAAATGAGCATGTCATCTAAGCTAAAAGTCTGAGTATGACCATCCCAGTTGTGTAGTTGAGAAACTTAACAGTCTTTCCTCAGCCTAACAGAAGGATATCTTTTTGTAATCAGGGATCTGAATGAATAGACAGAGCTGGAATGTGAGGTTGATTCGCATTGATCTCTGTCAGGCAGAGAAGTTTAGTGAGTGCTGATAAGACCCCCTGATACTGGCCTAAAAGAGGTTGACATGACAACAAAGGTCACCTTTAACCTCAACAATTTAGCCTCACTTCCTCATTCTAAGCAGCGGGATGAGAACAGGGAGGGTATTGGGTATGAACAGGTGAGTGGAGATTAGTTTGTAGCTCACATTATTCCAGCAGCTCATTGGAAAAAACAGCCTAGTGTCAGAAAGGTTATTATGATAACAACAATAAGAATAATATTTCCTCTTGAAAAAAATAGAAATCTACATTTAAATTGTAATCTTTGTCTTCTAAAGTGGCTGTTAGCATCTTAGATGGAGGTTTAAATAACTTTTTTTGACTTGACGTCACTGATGCTTGCTGTTATTTGAAACCTCTTGTGGTCCTAAATGCAGAATAACCCCCCCTCTTAAAGAGCTTGACTCCATGAGTCTGTTTTTCTTGGGTCTTAGTTGAACAAAAGGTGTCTCTAAGTCCAACAATGCATAGGAAATCCCTGGCATTCATGGTCGGGGTGTAAAGCTTAGGGATGAACACTTCACGAGTCAGACTAATGAGGATAGAAAGCTACACCTCTTTCGTGCTGTCCCCTCCTCTTCCCGCACGCCGACCTGGTTCGACCGGATTGGGTAATCAGTTACCTGCTCTTTCTGACCTGTACTGGCCATGAAGGGTGCTCACACTGGCTCACAAACACACCAATAACCCCCTCACTGTCAAATCAAGGCCGAATTCTATGTTCAGATTATACAGCTACGGGAATTCTGAATATTCTCATTAGAAATACGGGGCTTGTAAATTAAAAAAACTTTGTTTTTAGTTGATATCATCACCTGTGTTTTGAGTCCTAACATTGTTTGGTATTTTTTTCATTATTATTTTGGAACTGAAAATGTGTCCAGTAGACAAAAAAAATGTGTCTAGATATTTGCCAATAATTTTCCTTTTACTAGAGAAGCAGCTGAAGCAAACACAGAGCTCTATTCATAGGCTTCATGTGTCAAATCGTTAAAAAGTATTTCAGAAAACTAACACTGCATGCAAATTCCTGAGGTGGAAAAAGAACAATCAACCATGATTATCAAATATCAAGCAAGATTTCTGTTTTCCTTATTCAAATTTGACCTCATGTTGACTTAGTTTGTTAATTTCTGCGGTAGTAGTAGGTGGGTGAGTCATGAAGGATGTCATGTTCTGTTGTTTTTGGCCTCCAATTATTTTTGTCTGTAATGTTTTAATAGATTTTATACTAAACTGCTAATAAGCGCATATGGATTTATGTTTTATTTACTGAGACAACTTTTATTGTCGTTTTGTACAGTTTTTAGAACATTTCCATTCCATAAAGTGCAACAGTGATCAAATGTTAACTGTGGGAGAAAAAATGGTGCAAAAACTAAGCATTAAATGTAAATTATGCAAGTATGCAGTATTTTTGGTTTGGTGTTATCAGTGTGGTGCAGAGTATGATTTAGAGTTTTTTCAACAGTTATTGTTCACTCTAATGCTTTTAATTGATACCTCTCACTTCACTTACCATATTTTGCGGACTATAGACAACCCCACTATACGACTTAGACTTAGGACAACTTTTATAGTAATTTTGTATACACAGTGTGTATGCAAAACGAAATTTTGTTTTGTATAGCTTTCATAACATTTCCATTTCTTAAAGTGCAGCAGTGATGAAATGTAAGCATTGATATGGAAGTTCATAGCATTAAATATATATGATGCAAATATGCAGGGTTTGGTGTTATCATTGACATGATTTAGAGTTTTCTCAACGGTTCAGCTGTCTAATGGCAGCGGGGGAAAAGCTGTTGCAGAGCCTGCTGGTCTTGCATCGGATGCTTCGAAGCCTCTTTCCAAAGGGCAGCAGGGAGAACAGTCCATGGTGGCAGTGTGAGAGGTCATTGATGATGTCATTGATGATCGGGACATGCAGCTCTTGGATGAAATGTCTTTTATGGACGGAAGAGGAGCCCCGATGATCTTCTCTGCTGTTCTCACTACTAGCAGCAAGAAGGTTCCAGGTAAGATTCCTGGCCCGGGGTCTTTCTGCATTGAGTTTGCATGTTCTCCCTGAGCATGTGTGGATTCTCCTCAGGTACTCTGGCTCCCACAGTCCAAAAACATGACTGTTAAGCTGGGCATACACTGTGCGATTTTTTTCAATCGTTGCACGCAGCTGCTGCTCACACTGTACGACAATCGTACAGTGTGAGCTCACAGCTCACGACTTATGTTCGGCCCGACGCTCTGATGCGATCTAGCTGCTCACACTGTATGACTAAAAACTAACGTTGGACTCAGCTCCGCAGTGAGATGGAGCTGCTCTGTAGCTCTCTATCCTGAAGCCAAATAAATAGAAGAGGGATATGAAGCTCACTATAGTGAACCGCGCTCCCTTGTCAATTTTTGCATTTTGTGCTGAAAGTCCTAAAAAGAAAAGGCGATGACGTATTTGAAAAAAAGACATGGCTGAGCAAATGTGGCTACTACGGTCAATTTTACAGAAAGAACTGCATTTTACTCATTGCATCCCTGCCATGCTGCTGTGTTTACATCTGAGAGGAAGAATAAAAAGAAGAGTCCTGGTTTGCGCATGCGCCCTAAGTGATTTGCCCACGACAGTCGGGAGAAAATCAAACATGTTTAATATTCTCCCGACCTCATGATTCCTGATCGGGAGGTGGTCATGAGAGGCTGATCGCCGCTCGTAATCCCCTGTACCCTACATGACTCACGACGCACGATCAGGCTGAAAGTCCGCCGATTGAAAGATTCTTGCACGACTGGAAAATCGCCTCGAAAATCGCACAGTGTACGCCGGGCTTTAGGTTAATTGGCTCCTCTAAATTCTCCTTAGGTGTAAGTATGTGTGTGATTGGTTGTTTGTCCTGTTCGTCTCTGTGTTGCCTCTCGCCCGTAGACAGCTAATGATAGGCACCAGCACCCCTCGTGACCCCACTTGGTATTAGGCGTGTCAGATATCATTGATATCTAATTAACCTTCCCCAACCACTTACTTGTCACTTATTGTGGAAGAACTTTTGAATCTTTAAATGCAGTTGCATGATGGCAAAAAAGCAAAAGTTGTAAAATCTTCAATTTGGATACTTTTCTCTATGTTTGGATCCTACATTAAGAGATCACTTGTTTTAAGAAAATTAGCTCTTCTATTAAAGTTTCCCATTAAGACATCTGTTTTAAAATATTGTAATTATTTCATTGCAAAACCCATGTGAGTAATTTATCGTCTCCCCCCAGTCGCCTGGAGCACTTGTGTTTTGTGGAGCTAGTTTGCTACTTTTCTTTTTAGACAACATTTATTATCAATTTGTGTACACATAGTGTATACAATACAAAGTTTCGTTTGTGCAGCGTTCAGACCGTAAATGATCAGCAGCTTAGCAGCGAAATGAACATTTCTATTACTTAAAGTGCAGCAGTGATCAAATGTAAACAGTGTGGGTGAAAAAAACATGGTGCAAAAACACATTGATATAGAAGTTCAGAGCATTTTGATACTTACTTCTATGCTTTTTTCATGTGCATTTATTTTGTGTATTAATGTCATTATTCTGTATTTTTTGTGTTTGTGTATGG
>NW_015150963.1:440560-455340 GCF_000732505.1 Cyprinodon variegatus | reverse complement strand
TTTCTTGACAAATGAAAAGAAAATGTAAGTATTACATGTAATTGCTTTTAGTTTCTCTTAGTCAATACTTTGTAGGACAGCTCTGGGTTTTTAAAGCTGTCTTAACCTGCTCTGTACTGTTATTCTGCTGCAGGGTGAAGCTCCACCCAAGTTTTAAGTCTTCTTTAGCCTCGACCAGTTTTCCCCTCTAGAATTGTTCTGCTGTTAGCTCCACACAGTTTTGCATCAATTCTGACCAGCTTGTTTGCTCCAAATACTGAAATTATAGTTTGTATTTCAGAGCTCTCATCCTTTCCTCTGGACATCTGACTATCCTGGTTATTGCACAAAAGTTAGTCATAGTCATATATTTATCATGGCTTTATTTATTTATTTTATTGCCACCTATAGTTCACGCTGTCTACATCTGGACCTTGGTTCAGCAGTTCAACTATGGACGAACAGATTGTTCTTCTCTTTTAATCCTCCCACACACACACACACCTGGTCATGCAGTCCAGTTTAGACAGATGTGGGTGGAAGGGGAACAGAACAAACTGGCTCTCTGTCAAAATCAATTTCTGGTCATCATATCTGGACTCTAATTTCTCTGTCGATAAGGCAGCGGCAAAAGATGTATTCTCTATTTGATGCAAATGAATAGCACTAATATTAAAAGAATAAGCAAAAAAAAATCTAGCACTAACACTCCAGAATAAACTAAAGGCAAGGCAAGTTTCTTTTTGAAGGTTAATTTTCTTTAGCAAGGCGATTTAGAGTGCCAAAAGAACAATTACATTCCACTGAGATAAAAGTGATTAAATAATTAATGAATGATTTGATTGACAAAATGATTAGGAAAGTTGGACTGGAAATATTTAACGTTTAGAAACTTGCATCGCAAATTATTGAGAAATTCAAATTCATTCTTATAGTCTGTGGATCCAACAAGAAAAGTGTAGCTCTGGCTCTGATGAAGATGAACACAGTTAGTTTTTTAAGGTTTGCAGATAATGCTGAGACATCAGTCCTTTCATCCTGGAGATAATCTTTAGGTGATAGAAGGACAACTTTTTTTCTGTATTTATGAGCCTCTGAAGGTTCAGGTCTGAATCTGTCACTACACCTGGATTTAGAGCCTGATTGATGGTTTCTAGTGTGCTAACTTATAAAGACTTCATTTTGTCCTTAAGTGTTTTTTTTTTAAGTCAGCTGAAGAATATATTCTTATTAAAAGTGCATCGTAAGTAGAGTTGTAAAAAAAAGTGACTAAAAGCATGTGCTGTGCATTTTAAGACCATTAGCTGTACTGAGCCAGCTTCAAATTATTCCAATCAAATAGTGAGGAAGAACAACTGAATGAGATTTAGGCTTCAAGGATCAGAAGATTAATGAAGGTGCTAAAGGTAAACTTTGACTAGCCTCCATCTATCCATTCTCTACATGTCCTTATCCTTGCTAGTGATATGGGGGTCATTGGGCAATAGGCTGAGTCAACCCTGGACAGGTCTCCTGTCCATCACAAGGCAACATAGAGTCGTCCTAGACATAATTTAGGAGGATTCTTTAAACAAACATGTTTGATGTTTTTGTTTGGAATGTGGAAGGAGGCCCAGTACCCAGGGAGACCCAATGCATGCATTGAGAGGACATGTAAACCACATGGGGATGAGAGGAATTCAAACCCACACCTGCCTGCTGCAAAGTAACACCTCAACCAACATCACCTTAATGTAAATTCTACTACTTAACTGCTCTACAGCTAGAAATACCGAAAAAATGTATTTTTTTTTTTTTGGTTTTTGCACTACCGTAGAAACCAGTTGTTGTTGTAAAATGCTGGTGAAGATTCCCAGTCATCCTCATCCTCAGAAAAATTAAACAATCCACTGGACTTTGTTTCAAAGTTTGAAGACGTTTCGCTTCCCATCAAGGAAGCTTAAGGTTCAAAAACCTACAATGCAATTGAGTTAATCCCTTCCCGTTATCATCGCAGGCCCAGCACCTGTACAGGAGAGCCGAGGACATCAGCCAGACCAACAATTCCCTATAACAACCCCCCTTTCGGTCACTTTGACGGGTATGGGGCATTGCAGGCTAACAAAAGAAGCCAAACGACCCCCATTCCAAAGGGGTGGACCCCTTCATCCGTTTTAATTTACATGTTTTCAAAACAATAACAAGGTTTTGATGGGCTGCTGTATAAGATCTCAAACTCAACCCTGTTGCTGACATTTTGAATTGAAATTGCTTCCTCGATGGGAAGCGAAACATCTTCAAACTTGTAAAAAAAAATCCAGTGGATTGTTTAATTTTCTTTTTTCGGAACAGTTTTTGTAAAGTTAGGAAATATTGCTGGTCCTCACAAGGTATTTTGCTAATGTTTAGGTTAAGGGCTAAGGTGTCGATTGGGTTAGGGTGAGGTATGCATCGGTAATGGTTAGGTTTTAGGTTGTTTTTAGGGTTATTATTTAAATATTTAAATGACTGAAAAATCAATGGAAGTCAATGGGATTCAACCACTGATCTCTATTTATTCACTGAAATGCTGATTGCCCAAAACAAATGAAGCCACCGGCCAGCATGTTGGTACTCCCCACTCCCATGGAGATGTGTAGTTAAAATGCCTACTTGTGTAGCATTTGGCTGCAAAAACAAGCAGTTTACAGGCTGTGGGAAGACGCTCCACAGGTAATTTCACAGTCAGTGGATGTACTAACAAAGAAAATCCATATATACGCCGGGGTATCCTATAGTATAGTATGTAGTGTAACATTACTGTGGCTGTCTCGGACCACCTCAAAAAGCATTGACTGATTTAGTCACCAACATTGTGTCTAGAGAAAAAATAGAAAGTAGAGTTAATAGAAAGTAATACAGTGTGAAATTTCACTGTAGTAATTATTTATTAAGTGGATGACGCTGTTGTTTTTGTAGCATTTTTTGTGTTTTTATGTTGTCGGAAAAAAAAATAACTCAAACATTTTTAAAGGCTAATGCACAGACACAGTATAAAGGTATATGGCATCATTCATGCACAATTAGCAAGTAGGAAAATACTACAGCATTTACAGACATGTACTTGTAATTCAGTCTTCATGTAAAATTTAAAAATTATATGTAATATGTTATAACAACAATAATGTCATCAATAGATGTATATTATGTACATGTAGATCAACAATGTAGCACTTTTGGCAGTTCAGTATTATTATGTTAAATTAACACATTCCTTTTGTTGAGATGGATTTGTAAAATTTGTCACTTTACATGATTTAGAAACTAAATAATTACTATAAATATGTGATGTGCCAATTTTTTTTATTATAAGTTAAAGTAATCTACTTATGATAGTGTGTGCAAGTTTGCGTCAAAGTGATGAATTTATCTTTATTTTAAAAGTCTTAAGCCCCCCTGAAAATGAGAACATCATCTTTAATGGATGCTGTAGCACACGTATTGTTAACATTGCAACCAGTCTAACTAGGGAGTACCAACATGACGGCCTTTGGCTTCACTTCAACCCCCTTCTACCAACGGGCAATTAGCAATCCAGTGAATAATTATAGATCAGTGGATTCAACACATGGTCCTCACTAAATATAGCAGAACAAACATGTGTGTGCGTGTATTATACTGATTTGCTCTGTTCTTCTAAATCACTCAAGGACTGATAACATGATTATTTTTCAATAGCAGTTTTCTGTTGTTGGATGAAAACCTAGTTAGGGAAAAAACTATTTGCCATCTACTAACTATGACAATAGATCAATACATCAATTATATTAATAATGAGCCAATATATAATTAAAAAATAACCACATCATTATCTTTAACATATAATTTATAGTGAATAAGTGATCTTTTGGTGATCTTTTGATTTAAATAGTCAAATTCTTTAGTTTTTTTGAGTCTTTAGAAGCTTCCCCTCCATTGCCCAGACCTTTTCTTTTTCTGACAGTGAGACAAAGTTAGTTCACCAGGTCATCCTGTCCCACCAACTTACAACATAAGAAGCACTCTCCTTTTCACTGCAAATAACAATTTTAATAAGGATGCATTGATAGTTTTGTGGAGCATGAATCATTATGAATTAGCAAATCTGCATGGTATTAGTCTGTGTTTGGACTGCTATCCAGGAGCCTTCAGGAATGTCGTGCAGAGGCAAACATTTATATCGTTTCTGATAGTCACTTGGGCGGCGCCTGCTTTATAGCGGTTGCTCTACTTCCTTCTCTGCATCCTTTAACTGCACAGGTGAGCAGCTTTCCGGAGATCCTGGAGGCTGCCTGTTTGCAGCACAGAGACAAAGACTGAGGGCATGAGGGAACGGATCAATGGTAATGACTAATGAGCCTTTGTTCTGTGCTCCTCACCTCCAAACAGGAATATATGAGTCAGAATGTTACCTGATGTGGGTGTGAACCCAAGTTGCTTTAAGTGGCTAAACATACAAGCTGTTGTTTAGTTAAGAGAAGAGGTACTAATCCTGTTAACTGGTCCTGCATTCAATCATTTGCATTATGGGATTTAAATGTTATTTTAACCTAAAAAAATCATAATAATAATAAAGTTGCTCTGAGTCTGTGTTCATGAATACAGTGCAGTTGCATGTGATTCATATGAGATTTTCTCTGCTAAATAGTTTATGCATCACGTTCAAAACCTCAGCTTATCCTTTAAGGAGCTTTCAAGCAACAGCTCAAGTCACGTTAAAATAAAAAATAATTTAAACAAAATGTAACAAATATTAGATGGTGTAACAACAATTAGAGTTATGCAATTTCAAAACTATTGTCTAAATGAAGAAAAACTGTGGTTTTTGTGTGAAAATATAAATGCTGGCAAATACAGTGTGAAAATCTAGTTGAAGTTGAAGCATTACACCAATTAGATCAGCATGAATCTAAGGTGCCTTTATTTAGTGTTATTACCATGGAGATTAATGAAGGAAGGAACTTCCCGTTTGTCAAGTCAGTTATAAAATACATGCTGTAACTTATTTTGAAATTCGAAGAAGACAAAAAACAGCAAGCATTTTGGTCAAATAAAAGGCAAAAACTTTTGACAGTATCCTGGAGATACCTCATTAAAAAGCCTTCAGTCCATTAGATGCTGATGTCTTATGTGTCTAGCAGTTCCTATTCGGATAAACTGGGTGGAAAAAGTCTCCTTTTTATGGATGTTTTCAGCTGTGGTGTCCCTCAAGAATTCATCTTAGGGCCTATTCATTTTACCTTTTCACCATTTTTCCTTTGGTTTTTTTATATTTATTTTGTTGTCATGAAGGTTCTGATGACCCAAAACCTCACATATTTTCTGCACTGCATTATTTCCAGAGCTGAATGACAAATAAAATTCTACGATTTTATGCTGGTAAATCAAAGATGATTGTTTTTGGTAAACAAATCTTGGATCTCACTTAAAACTGTTATTATTGTTTGTTCATCCAGGCCCAATCCAGGACTTTAGAGGTTATTTTCTTACAAAGGTTTAAAGTTTAATGCAAACACAATTCTCGAAACTTTGGCTCATTCCTCTTGTCTTACCTGGAGCTGAATTTAAAGCCTCCAGCCAGACTTCAGACTGAACCAAAAAATAAAGAAGGTAAATTAAATAGTTGCTTTCAACCTTTATTAAACTAAAACTCTGCTTTAATTTACACTAAATTTATTTTTTAATTATTTTCAGGTTTTGATTTATTTTAGCCTATTATTTAGTTGCAGTTTTGTCCTGTTTATATTTTGTTATTATGTTTATGTCTCTAGGTTTTTTTTTTTTTTTTTTTGTCTGTTTGGTCAAATTTGTTTTTTTATATAAACAAAGAGTTCATTTGCAAAAACACACACAAAAATACCTCTGTTTTTATAATTTAAAAAAAAAAAACATCATCATCAGTGCCATGCAAAGAGTAAATAACATGCCTCAGCTCATTTTTTTCAAAAAAGGCATTTATCTGTTTTTGCAGATGAACTTTTCATATGTTTTAAATATTCAGCTGAACAGATTTTATCTAAACTAATTACTAAATTAACTTTTTTCTTATCCACAATAAAAACGTTTTGCTTGAGGAGACCCTTACAGGTTAAACTTTGTCCCTGTTAGCATTTCTTCAACAACAAAAAAGAAATGAGTTAGAGAAAATGATCTGCTGAGGAAAACAAAGCAGTGTCCTAAAATAGTATGTTCATATGTTTCCATGCACACCATCAGCAGCCATTACAGCCTGCTGCAATGATGTCACTACCTTTATGGCCATCGCAGCCATAAATAGCTGCCACAGTCCTCACACAATAGAAATAAAAGAGGAATGGCTGACACTCATTTATTAAAAACAGAGATCCGTAGACCACTGCTCTCGTTTTATTTTGCTTTTTCAGTTTTGGAATTTTGGTTTTCACTTGTATGACCACCAGCAGCAGAAGTAAATGGACTCCACCAACAGGACCAAAAACTGACCACCAGACAGTGAAGGTTATTTAAGCATGAATACATTGTAAAAACAAAAAAAAAACAGGAAGTTGTGTAAGTAATAAAAGTTGAGCCACAGTTGAGTTCAGGTGTAGCTGTGGTGAGTCACAGGGATCGATCCTCTGGTAGGGTCATATGAATACTAACACACCTACAGCCTTCCAAAGCTCAGCAGTGTTCTTAACTGGCTTCTGGCAACCAAATATTAGGATTAGAAAGAGATTAGAAAAAAGTCTGCTATGGTAAACTGTCAACAGGCATAAGTAAGTGTGCCATCCTTCAGAGTTGGAGCAAATTAGGGCTGGGGTTTCAATTTAAATGTATTTCTGCTAATATGGGAAACTTAGGACACAAAAAGTGCTCAACAGAAGTAATAATAATAAAATAAAGAGCAATTTCTTGTATTTATATTCTGCAGAAGAGAAATCTCCCAGTTCTTTATTACCTCACCATGTCTGTCTTTGTTGTTGTAAAATAATAAAACTGTCTAGGTTTTTCAGGCCTAGTTTCTGTGGTTACACTCCAGGGCAGCTTCACCAGGACACGGCTACGATCTAATATCAGTTTTTGGGGGTGCAGAGATGTTGTAAGAAATGTTGCTGCCAGTAACCTGAAGGAAGCAGGTGTGTTTGCATGTGTGACCAGCCTGGAATTTCTCTGCTTCTTTCTTTCTTATCAATCTGCTGGTTTCACTGCTAACAAAAGGTAACTGGGCCCATTCATCATGCCTTAAATAAAGCCACATTCCTCTGTTTTAAGTGGATATTTCTTCCCCCTGTGCCTGTGACTGCTGGTGGAAATAAACTAGGCTCCAGGCTCCTTTCTATTACCACACCTAACATAAGCTGTTTATTCTTGCGCTCTGGCGCCCCCTGTTGGATTTTTATTCTTCCTTCTGAGCGACAATAAAAATGTTTCCTCATTTTCCATCAGAGTGATGTATTTGTAGTATAACCTGTATTCGGGCAAACCTTTAACAACACTCTAGGTACCTCTACACAGTTCATATTGAGAAATGTTCATTTATTTTAATTCTGCAAAGCTGAAAAATGTCTTTTTCTTATTCAGATCCAGTATGATTAACAGGGGATTTGTACAAGAGTCTTTATATTGCAAATACAGTTGTAAATTGAAAGAAAAAAAAGAAAAATAGGTCACTTAGTTTTATCTAAGCTTTAAACAGGTTTTCCCTCCGCTGCTGATGCTCCTGCTACAGATGAACCCTGATGATGTCATCATAAAAGGTAAACAAATAAGAATACCTCCTTGGACATATATCCTTATAAATCTGTATAAACATACAAAAAAAATGCAAAAAATATCAGAAAATATATAGAGGGAAAAAAAAGAATCTTTATTCATATGTGCTTTTTGGTCACAGGGCTGTCAACTGCTCTTTTATGTCTCCCTATTGGTACAAAGAACATCGTCTCCACAAATTCTCTTAAGTCTGAGTAACACTGCTGCCACTTATTCCTTGTTCACAGGAACATGTTTGTTATAATTCCTGTAACTGATTCTCTTAAAGTCTTTCATTTGGTTTCCTTTGACTGAAGATTAATAATAGATCATGTTTAAATGGTTGTTTGCATCCTCCATTGTTTTCTCTAGTGGTGGACAAAGTATTTGACTGTAGTACTTGATACTCATAGTCAAATCATACTCAACTACAAGTAAAAGTTACTCAGTCAAACATCTACTCTAGTTAAAGTTTTAAAGTACTCACCTCTGAAAATACTTAAGTGTTTAAAAAATAATAATAATAATCATAATAATTGAACTTTATTGATGTCATACAGCAGAAATTTACTGCTGCATTTGACCCATCCCCTTGGAGATCAGCGGGCTGCCACTGTGCGGCGCCCAGGGAGCAGTGTGGGGTTAAGCGTCTTGCTCAGGGACCCAGAGTGCAGGCTGTGGCGATTGAACTTTCAACCTTCTCAGAGTTAAAGCTCACTGCTTTAACCACTAGGCCAAAAGTAGATTCATTTAAATGTACATAAGTATTCAAAAATAAAATAAAATGTTCTAATATCAGTACATTTCTGTATAAATTTCAGAGCAATTTTAAAGAATGTTGTAACTTCCAGAAACCACCTGATGTACTGATACCTGCTAGATGTTCTACACCACCTGTAAAGAACTTCAGCATAAAAATACCAAAAGAAAAATTAGGACAGCTGATTATTATTTCTTATTTAAAAACAAACCAAAAAGAAATCAGTAGAGTCTTGATTCTCTTCACACTTTCACTATGGAATAGAGGTTTGAGGTCGAATCTACAACCACAAAAACACATAACTCTGATTTGATACCTCACCCTACTGAACAACTTAGCCACATGACAAACAATATCTGCTCTAAGTTTTTCTCACATTTGTGCGATTCCATTAAATCTCTAAGATATTGCCGTCCATATTAATTCCTGATATCTTACATGTTGAAATTACATTTCAGGAAAGAAAAACAGCGATTACAAAGCTAAGCTGAGCCAAAAGAAACAAGTATCTGGCAGCTTCCTCGAAATGTAGTGCATTAGAAAGTACAATATTTGAAAAATTACTCAAGTAAAGTGAAGATACTCAAAAACGTTCTTAAGTAGACTATTCGGGTAAATGTACTCTGTTACTCTCCACCACTGGTTCTACCCAAAAATTGGATTGGATCGGATAACAGGTGCATAAGTAGAATCCAAACCATCTCTTATTTGGGGGATCCCAGGGTGTTCCTATAGGTTAGACAGGATGCATAGTACCTCTTAAAGAGGTTCTCCTTCTATTGGAATGTGCTCCAAAAACATCCAAAGGGAGGCCCAAGCAACAACTGATCGTTTGTCTTAGAGCATGTTTAGTGTGAGGGATTGCATCTGAGTCAATGAGTCAATGCAATCAACTGGCTTTCCTTAGACGGATAGGAAACTTTGAGTCAATCTGACTGGATGATCTGATCTGATGAACTGTAAAGTGCCTTGAGATTACATGTGTTGTGAATTGGCGCTATAGAAATAAACTGAACTTAATTGAATTAAGAGATGCCGTGACTCTACTTCAAGCTCCCGGAAACAAGGTGGAGCTCCTCAAAGTGAGTCCAATGGCGGAAGATTATTTGTTTCATCTTATTTGTTTCATTTAAATGTTGGCATCTTGGTCTTTTGGCCCAGGTTCAAATCCTTTCACCACAAACGAGGGTCTAAATCCACTGAACCAATAACTGTTTTGTGATACTAATGCCAACTAAGAAGTGTAATGGTTTCTACGTCTTTACCCTTTTGATGTTGGGTGGATTAAATATATTTTAAAGCTTTTTATGATTTTTTTTTACTCCCTCTCACTCTTTCTAGATCCGTTTCTGAGAAGAATAACGACAAATACATTTTTAAAAGTCCAGTTTCAACTTGCTACGTTGTATTTTTGGCTGGGTAAATATTTTATAAATACCAGCTCTCATTTTTCCGAAAGTAAAGTTTTATTCTGTCAACTTTTCCGCGAACTGTAATTTAATAAGAAGCGCAACAATGTTCAAGTCCCGTGAAACAGCGACCTCATGCGGTGAAAGTAATACTGTGCACGCCTGAGGTCGTGTTACGTCACCCTGGCGGACAAGTTCCTCTCCTGGGTGTGGATAGATATTAATGTTAGTTTTAGTATAATAGAAATAAAGGGTATAATTAAACAAACAAAAAAAGATATGGAAAGATGAAAAGTAAGGAATGTGGTTCTATAAAATCCAAAAGAGAATTGGACAAATGAAAGGAACAGAAAGGAACAGATGAGATAATTATTTCAGGACACACAGGATTGAATAGGTCATTATTTTTTAATAGGGAAACATCAGACAGGGAAATGTGACTGTGGGGAAGATGAGACAGTGGAACATGTTATTTTGAGTTGTAGGAATTATTTTAATCAGAGAAACAAGTTAGTTAGAAGACTTAGTAATATGAAAATTAAACTTGATATTGTTGATTTACTGCAAACGGAATCAGGGAGCAGAGGATATCAGGTTATATTTGAGTTATAGTTTTTTTGTTTTGTTTTGTTTTTGGCATGTGGTCCACACTCCTTACCAGCTGGTGGCGGTAATGCTCACCTAACGTTTTTGCCATCCACCATAAAAAAATTCAAGAAGAAGAAGTTCCTCGCCTGGTCATGTGACCTCCTACCCGGGTCTACGATGAAGCTATCTCCAAAATAATAGCAGTTTAGCGCTAAATTTCAGTGTTTTGAATGTGATATGAGTCAGTCAGGCATTGAACTGTTGTTATGTTTAAGGTTTATACCGAAACGCAGTTCTAGCAGGGATTTTAACTGACCTGGGTGAACGATTACAGGTCAGTTGGTGTTTTTCTAGTGTGTTTAACTTTCCATTGTTTTGATCCGTCAGCAACTTTCAGTCTTTTCTCCTAACAGCGAGACTTTCCTCCTCAGTAAAATCCGTTCTTTCTTTTTATGCCGCAAATCTTTTCCTGTTTTAATTTTTTTGTTTGTTTGTTTTTTTGCTATATAGCTTATCAACAGGTGCTTTTGGGGTTTTTCAGTGTCCTATTTCCCTCTTGACTCATTGTAAACAAAACATTAGTGGTAGTGTGAAGAAACAAGAAAAGTTTGGGATTCTTTTGAAAAGATGGAAAAAATGAATGAAATGAAAAAAAATGACTAAATTGTACAGAGATCTGTTCCAAACGAAATTTATTTTTGTTTTACACTGGTGTAAACAAAATGAAGAAATAAAATCTAAGTCTAAAAGTTCAAGGATCACAAAGTCCAGACTTATAAAAACCCTGTATGAATGAAGAAAATGATTAATTCATTAACTTTAAGAAATAAAACAAAATTTTCAGTCCTTTTAGAGTCAATACACACCTTAACATGGTCCTACTCCTGCCCCTCCCCCACTGGTTGCTGTGCACTGCCAGCCCGTCGCATAAACATTGGAACCTACTGTAAAACTCAAGATGTGGAAATGTAAAACTATGGCTCTTGAGCTAGCTAACTCACCAGCTAATATCAGTTTGATATATCTTCCCTCTTACTCTGGACAGGTTGGAATACCATTATCCTTTTTTGATCTAAATTGATGAAATTTAGTTAATCAACAGCAAAGAAAAAAGGAAAATAAAAGTATAGAGTTATTGACAGAATTAACATAAGATTTTAAACGAATCAAAAAGTAAAACAAAGATTTTACTGCACAATAAAACTAATTCAAACCTCAGATTATAAAACAATGTGTAGCTACAACCCTCGCATACTTAGTTTAAAGATAAAAAAAAAAAGCTTAAGATAAAAAAAAAAAAAAACAGAAACCTTTTTAAAGAAAAGATGTAAAATCAGTTGGGGGAAAAAAAGAATTATTCAGCACAATGATGATGTTTACTTGAAAACTAGGACCATGTTTGGTGTAGTTTTTTTCTTATAGCAGAGTTCATATTTTTTTGTTATTATAAAATTAAAATCAGATAATGAATAGTTGTTAATGGTAATATGTTTCTTAATACTATAATATTTTATCATAGTAGGAGTAAATTATTTCCTGTTAAAAGGGTGTTTTTCCTCTCCACTGTCGCTACAAGCATTGCTTAGTGTGAGGGATTGCCTACGAGTCAATAAGTCGTTGCAATCAACTGGTTTTCCTTAGATAGAAAACTTTGAATCAAACTGACTGTATGATCTGGTGAACTGGGAAGTGCCTTGAGATGACATGTGTTGTGGTTTGGCGCTATAGAAATAAACTGAATTTAATTGAATAAAGTGTTTCAGGTTTAAACAGAAGCAGTTGGACCATTTAATGTTTTAGTATAAGTAGTATAACACTAATACTTTAGATGGAGGTTATAAAGTTATGTGGAGCCCATTATGTACCCTGTCTACTTGAGGTAAATCCAGACACATTTATTAGTTTTTTGTTTTTCCGGCTTATTGAGCCCACTGAGCTGCATGCTGTGTTCATGTGCCAGTAGAAGCGATCGGTCACATGATTCTCTCTCTCGTGACTCTGCCCTCTCGGTGATTTCACAGCATTAGCAGACCTGATTGCTGCTGTCAGCATCCAAACTTCCCCTCCTCTCTCATCATGGGTTGATTTCAGCTGAAAGTTGTTTTTTTCCCACCCATTTAGTGAACTGATGATTAGTGTTGAGTTTGATCCTGAGCAGCACGCAGAGCTGCGTGTCTTTGTTCTAAAGTTGAGCCGTGCAGCTGATGGTCTTTAGGTTTAAACGGCTGGAAGCTTCTCTTTGTCCTGTTGTTAGAGGTTAGTGTTTGAACAGGAGACATGACTCCATCTGAAGGCGCTGTTCTATTAGCGGCCAGCTGAAGCCTTAAAAACTATAAATACTGAACGGTATCTTCTGTTAGTCCAGACAAACGGTTGCTTCACCTTGTTCTTTTTTCTAATCTGGTTGTCATCACTGGCTCTGAGTTTCACATCTTGAGCCTGATCGCCTGATGTTGTTCAGATGGAAAACTGCGATTTATTTTCTCCATGTTTGCTTTTAGAGTCGCAGAGGAACATCTCACTTCGTCTGTCAACATGAAGACCGACATCCCCTATAACCAGGTCAGTGAGCCATTTTTTCCCTCTTTTTAAAATACTGTTTTTCATATAACATTAATCCTGATGACTGTTTATGATTAGTGCCTTGATCTGTGTCAATAAGCGATTAAATAACTTTAACATACTAATAATTTTGTGTATTAATACAGCAAATGAAGCTATTTTTTCTTGTTTCTTTCTGTTTTCCTTATGTGTTAAAATACTTTTATTGGGTCACTGTTTTACAGCGAGCCAAAGCAGGAAGTAAAGTGACAATTGAAAGGGATTATTGGAAGTTTCACTCACATGTTTACTTCTCTAAAAAAAACCTGCAGAGCCGACTGTATATATTAAAAAAAAAAAATCAGTTGCAGATTTTAGTTTCAGCAGCCATAATCTGTTTGATATGAAGAGTTGAGCACTAACTGTGTGAATGTGTGCAGTTGGATGCAGAGGGAAACAAGCAGGGATCGTCCCAGAGAGCCCAGCTGGTACGTTTCAACTCATCTTAAGTCTGTTGTTTCCACTCAGGACTAAATGAATAAATCCATCCGTTTCTCCGTTAGTGCTACAGGTGTTTGGTCGCCCTGGCCTCAGTGGCCTGTGTGCTTCTCGCTGCTGTAGCCATCTATAACTTCCTGACCGCACCAGCCTCCTCCTACCATCCTGCCCTCGTCTCCTCTGGCCTCCAGAAAAAGATGGAGTCCTGTTCAGATCCCTGCAAGTAAGCAAGCCTCTGCTTATTCCTGGTTTACACACCGCACACTTCGTCCCATTTATAGATTTACATTGGAAGGGATCTGAATCATGCATGGGAAATATAAGAATACATGAGTCGGACCCTTTTTTGATGCATATGTTGTTAAACAGATTCGATTATTCAGCTCTGTTACAAACCTTTTATAGAGTCTAGAGCAGAGATCTGTAAGCTTTTATATCCAAAGAGCCTTTTTCTCCCCCGAGTCCGACTAGGTAAAAGTCATTTAGAGCCGCAAAATATTAAATGACTATTTAATCAAATACCATCTATTATTTTTATTAAGTATCTGTCGTAGTGAATCTGGTGTATCTTAAACAATCAAATGTTTATTGGTATTTCACCTTTTAAAATAATGATAAAACAAATAATTTCCAAGCTAATAAATAGAAAAATGACTCTAAAAGCATATTTTTATGTAATTCTGATGTGGAAATTCAGTTCAAATATTCTTAATAAAAGCAACTAAAGCTCCTAAGCCTGGTGTTTTTTAAACAAAGTATATTAGTTAGCTCTTTATATCATTTATAGCCTAAAGAGCAGCTCTGGAGCCACATGTTGCAGATCCCCAATCTAGGGGAATAAGAGAACTGCTAGATCAAGGTCAGCATGAAGAGGATTTATTTAAACAATATGAAGTTTTCATAATTGGGAAAAAAAAAAACAGACGCAGATCTCATCAGGGTCTCCAAGGCCAAAACGATGCGCATTCTGGCTAAAAATACAAATCACTCTTACGGGATTAGATAAAATAACAGTACCTGAGCTCCCTGTCTAGCCACAAAACAGGAGAAAACTAAGTGGAAGAAAATGACAGAGAACCTCTACAAAGCTTCCAATCCACCAAACAACTTTAAAGAATCTAGCATAGTAAAGCAGAGCTATTCATCCACAGAATAAAGCAGAGCTGTCAGCTAAAAGCTTTCTCTCCAAATGGCTAAAGGGAAGTATGTGGTATTGGATGACTGAGGCTTTAATGCAGTCCACTGATGAGGTGATGGAGTTCAGCTGTGCACCAGGAGCTTAAGATCTGCAAAAC
>NW_015150963.1:433993-439928 GCF_000732505.1 Cyprinodon variegatus | reverse complement strand
CCAAGCTGTTCTGAAAGAAGCCTGACGTGGAAAAAAAGCTAAAGAAAGAGCATTAAAAAGCAATAAATTAGAATTCCTCATTCCTGTATAAACCCTGCATGAGATTTTTTCAAATAATAAATTAAAATTGGAGGGCAGAAGGTTAACTAAAGAAGATTTTATACAGAATTTAAACCAGGTGATGCTAAAATGATGCTGCTGTAGGAGTCCTAGATAGTGAACATTGATGAGCAATAAAGATTCTTTTATCTTGAATTTAAGATGTTTATGTGTATATTTTTGACAATTTTGGCATAATTACTGCTCTGAGCGGGTGACTCTTTCAGTTTATGGTATTTTAGAGTCTCTGTACTCCAGTTAACGAATAATCAGTTATTAATTTAGTTGATTATTAGATTATTAGTTGATTAAACATAATTGTTTGAGCCCTAGCTCTGATAAATGTTATCTCAGGTGAACCGAAAGCAAATGCACACCACACTATTCAGATTATTATTTAAAGGTTTTAAAAACATGTTATCGTGCGATGGACTGGTGACCTCTCCAGCATCCCTTGTGACCCCAGCAGGGATAAGTGTGACAGAAAATGGATGAATGGATGGAAAAACATGTTATCATTTACTTTCTGGTTCAAAATGGAAGGCATCATATATTTCTGCTTCTGTCTATACAGCATATATTTTTTTGATGTATTAGTCTGTAATGTAAATGTATGATGGATATTAAAAGTCTATAAACTATTGTTAAAAACTCAGGTGATGATGCAGCAGAAAAAAATCATTTAATGGAGCTTTAATATAGTGGAAAACAGCTGAAAAATATCTGTTGGAGGGAAGAAAGCAAAGAGATAAATGTTCTGTCTTTCTTTGCTTTGTGAAAAGATCTAACATGGATGAAAGTTTATCTGAGGAACCAGGAATAAACGTAAGCTAACAAAGCGCAGGAAATAATACATTTGTTCTAAACACATATTAGCGGTGATATAAAACCTTAAAGTTTCTGTTAGTAATCTATAAAAGGAAAATTATATTTTTTTTTTAGTATCACACTCAGTCCATTCAAATGTGAATTAATCAGAAGAAATTGAAGTTTAGAACTAAAGCTGAAAACCTGTGGAGTCCATAAAGAGGAGATTTGTTTTTTCACTGATGGATCTGGAAAAAATGTCTAGGGTAGAGTGGCTAAAAATCCCCAAAGTCATTTATTTTTACGCAGATCAACTCTGACTAGATGCTAAAACAGAGTCTGCACATCTATACAGTCTGGTTATTGGAGCGTTTTCATTTTTTAATTTATTTCAGAATTAAGGTGACATTAAAAGTGGAAACACTTTAGCTTCGTGCTATTTTATTATTTAACGGAGTGTCAGGCAACAAAGTCAAATACTTCATTACCACTATCTATACTTTACAGTATTTATTTATTAGACAACATTTTACTTCTATTCCATACAGTTTTCTTTTTTACAATTATCTCTACTTTTTACTCCTTACATTTTAAAGAAATTGCTCTTTAGTTTTGTTTTATTAGCTTAAATTAAACAAAACTAACAAGTAGTTTTTTCAATATCAGTATTAAATTATCAAAATAATTTGTTTCATTCAGACAATTAATTTCTTTATGGTCGGACTCTGCGCTGCTTCAACTTGTTGCTCATCACAAACCAAAATAAATATTTTTTCAAGACAATGCAAAGTTAAATTTGACACTGATACCATTAGTTATAAACCTAAGAAACTTAAGTATAAGGAAGGTTTCATCCAGGATTATAGAAAAATGTTCCTTTAATAGGTTAGCGCTGTATCCAGTATGAGGTTTAAAGCATCTTTCCTTAACATTTTTTCCTGCATACCTTTTATATTTCAAGCGGTTTTAAAAATGAAACTTTTATGCTTTTACTTGAGTAAGTAGCTTAAGTTGATACTTTTACAGAAGTGTTTTAAACAGTAGGATTTATATTTCTACTTGAGTAATAAACAGGAATGCTTTTGACACCTCTGATCATTTTTTCAGTTCAGTAAATTGTCTGCTTCCCTTCTTCCCTGTCAGGATTGTTCTGGTGGAGAGCATCCCTGAGGGGCTGGAGTTTAACTCCTCCTCCACCAACCCCTCCATCTTTCAGGCGTGGATCAGTCTGATGAGCGAGGCGCGCAGCAGCGTGGACATCGCCTCCTTCTATTGGACGCTTACTAACAAGGACACCAGCACTCAGGACCCCACTGCCTCTCAGGTGAGCACAGACGGCTCAGATTTCAGCCTCTCTGGGGGCCTCTGCTGACTGTTTTTTTATTTTAAATACGGTCTGTTTGTTTTGGTTGTAACAGCCATGTTTGGCTGCCCTGCTTTTCTTAGCTCCCCTCTTTGGCATCATGCAGCGTAATAAACGATGCTGTTTGCACAGGGGGAGGAGGTTTTGAAGAGACTGGCTGTACTCTCAGGGAATCTTCACGTCCGAATTGCTGTCGACTCGCAGGAAGGGAAACCGCAGGCTGATCTCACACTGCTCGAGAATTCAGGTGGCTGTTTCTGTTTTGCTTTCCCTTTGACTGATTTATTTTAAGTTTTTATATCCAACTTTTTAAGCTTTTTCCATTTTAAAAGATTTATTCTTTATTAAGTCAGAGGAGGGGAAAGTGGCATTTAACATGCAGACATGTTTGAAATGTAAGGAAATAGGAACAAGAAAATAATAATGAGTAATTGAATGAGCTGAATTGAATTTTGCTGCACAAAAATCTGTCTTTTATCTGTATGATATTTTCATCATTTAGCATTTCCAGAGAGCTGTTTCCTGTCTGATGGGGCATTTAAGAGAATTATGGAGACGGAGTGGCTTGTTAAAATTGTGTTGCACCGATGCCATTTTTTTGGCCCCGATACCGATACCTAGCTGTGCAGTATTGGTCGATACGGATACCATAACGATACCATCTGTTTAAAATTGATGTCTGTGTATATACGAAGAGCTTCATACTACTTGGATGTAAAATAATTGCCATCATGGCTTTGTCAAGCTGCTGCCTACCTTTGTGAACCAGGAAAAAGACGAATACAAAGTGAATCCAGTAGAACTTTTTATTGCCTACCTGGAATGGGTGACAATAGTTATAGAATACACTTTTGTCTCTTAAAATGGTAAGCTGGACACTAGGGGTGTAAATAATAATCGTTTTGTATCGATGCATTGATCCAACAACCGACGATCCGATGCATCGATACTTCAGCAAGAGTATCGATTCATGATTTTTTTTTTTTTCCTCCTGTCTATTTTTATCCATTTGCTCCTGGATGTATTTCTCCCTCCCGTGCTGCGGTGGCGCTAAACCTATTTTGCCCTCCTACCTCGCTTATACTCCTGCAGCAGTGTGCTGCAGTAAGCTTGACACAGACATTTGTGATTTATGCTCAATATTGCAGCGTGGTCTGTGCTACACACTGTGGGTCTAGATACGGCCGAGGCGGTGAGGAAGTGGGGGCGAGTTTAGTTTGACGATGGAGGGACATGAGGGCCAAAAAGAGCGGAGATCCAGGTGGAAAAAGGGTCCCAGTGTTCTCGCGTACCTCGCTCTTCTAGCGGGTCAAACTTCTCGAGTTGTTTTCCGCAATTTCGGTCATAAAAATAAAACAAGCTGGCCCTCTGTCTGCAGCACTGTCTGTAGTCTGCTACAATTTGGGAGAGGAGCAGCGGAGCGTCTGTGGAGGGGGCGGGGACATCTGGAGCCGAGATATTGCATTGCACTCATTGCACTGATTTTGTGCAGTATTTTTTGATGCACGGCCTTTCAGAATCTATAACGCAGGGGTGTTATTATTTTTCAGTGAATGCGGTTTTAATAGGAATAGGTGGAGTGCTTTCTGTTATTTGCTGTTGTTGATAAAAAAAAAAATGCATAACGATATTACAGCTTTCATTGATTTATTTCAAATTTGAAACTTTGTTTAGCCTGTAAGGTGTTAAAAAATTAAATAAAATAAAAAATAACCAATTAATCGAATCGTATCGTATCGTGGTGTATTATTAAGTATCGAAAAATAATCGAATCGTTGGGTCAATACTGAATCAAATCGCCATGATGGAGCTGATTACACCCCTACCGGGCACACGCTGTCCGATTATTTTCAATCGTTGCATGTAGCTACAGCTCAAACTGTACAACAAAACTGCAGGGTTTGAAAGTTCCCAGCTCACGATGTTTGTTCTCACGCTGTGCTGCCAGACGCTCAGTGTGAGAACAAATTCACTGAGCGTGCATAAAATATACGACGCACATGAAGCTAAAACTCGGCCTGATCGAAAAATATTCACACGACAGGAGAATTGGCCCAAAAAGGGCAAAAAATAGTACAGTATATGCCCGGCTTTAATCTGTTTGGACAGATTTATGTTTTCCCTCCTCGGTTTAGGAAGTTATTCATATTAAGGCTGCAGGTCCTTCTGAGCAAGTAGGCATTTGTTTCAGTGGAGCAAATGCCTACTTAGTGGAGCTGAGCAGAGGACGGATCTAAACCAGGAACATTTTCCCAAAACCCATTATTTAGATTTAAACGATAGGAGCACAACTGCAAGACCTGAAACTTTCAGTTTCTTGGGTGGGTGGTGGTCACTCCCCCCAGACCATCACAGGGTCTACTTCCACACACAACAGTTAACCAACAGTCATGTTCCCCCTGTGGGAAGAAGCTGGGCTGCACAGAGAGAACCCACCTATGCAAGGGAGAGCAGACAGCTTCATCCAGGAAGAAACCAGGATTTAATAAATGGATCCTCTGCTGCTCTGAGATAAAATGTGTTTTCAAAGCTGAGATCTTCAGTCTGGTTTTCTTCCTGAAGCTCTGATGCTTTTTTTTCAGGAGCCGACATCAGAAAAGTTGACATGAGAAATCTCACCTCAGGGGTTCTTCACACCAAGTTCTGGGTCGTTGACAAGAAGCACGTTTACATCGGCAGCGCCAACATGGACTGGAGGTCGCTGACGCAGGTCTGTGTGAAACGGCTGGAAGCTGGTTCAGATCAGCAGAGGAAGAGAACAAGACAAACTCAAAGGAGATCTGTTACATTTCTAGTCAAAGGTTGTTTAGAGTCAAAATCAATCGCATGGTCCTCAGCTTTTTGACCTCTACCAGCATCTGTAGGAGAAAATTCACTGATTCTAACTAGTTTAACCAAAACACAGGCAATAATTGAAATCTTACATTTAGTTTTCTATTTTTTTCTTGATCCCAGAAATATTTAAAACACCCCCAACGCTTTGCAGAAAGATTTTAACTGTGACATTTTATAAATGGGCTAATTCTGAACAGTTTATTTTAATGTAGAAACAAAGAAGGAGGAATAGAAACCCGACTTAGAGCCTGAATCCTAAAAACATTTGGTTGTTGTTTTCCAGGTGAAGGAGCTGGGAGCCGTGGTCTATAACTGCAGCTGCCTGGCTGCAGATCTGGAGAAGATCTTTGAAGCTTATTGGTTCGTAGGGGGGAGCCAGTCCATTCCGTCACCGTGGCCTTCCAACTTCACCACTCTGTACAACAAGGACACGCCCCTTCAGCTCCCGCTGAACAGCACACCATCCAGCGTTTATCTCTCTGTGAGAATCCGTAATGAAACGATATCCTATAACTCCTCCTTAAATTATCTGCGCTGTTCCCAGTTTTGCTGACTTTCCTGATTCCTGTTCAGAGTTCGCCTCCTTCCTTCTGCGCTACCGGCAGAACTCCAGATCTTCAGTCCATCCTCAGTGTGATGGAGGACGCTGAGAGTTTCATCTACATCGCCGTCATGAACTACTTGCCCACTACAGAGTTTACTCATCCTAAAAGGTAAAGCAGTGGGGATCCTAGCCACGCTACCTGCAGCTGTTTGGGGATTAGTTTATCCCAGACGAAAACTCATTTCTGACTGGATTAAAGGAATAGTACACCCAAAACATGATTAGCC
>NW_015150963.1:369986-432434 GCF_000732505.1 Cyprinodon variegatus | reverse complement strand
ACCCTGAAAGTATTATTTAATTGAATTCAGTTAAATACCATAAATTAGATCTTTAAATGGATTTTACCAATTTAACCTAATATTACTCGAATGCTTTTATAGATTTGAGCCTGTCTAGACTAGACCTACAGTTCACCTACACCTGAAGGCTAAAGGACACTTGTTTGAGGACGACAACATCCATAGTCTTGCAAAGGAAGAAAGATTGTTTGAGACAGGGGTTAAGGAAGCCATTTTTGGTATCCTGAAAAAAAACCATCTCTCAACAGAGCAGGTGGTCTTAGACATAACCTTTCACCTACTTTGCTGAAACCACTCTGACCAGGGAGTTAATGACCCATCAGAACACCCTAATGACCATTAACCCCCCCCAGGTGACCTCCATGGCCAATGCAGTGGGAGGGATCAGAGCACAGGCGTAACTTTCTGAAGCACTGGTGTGGACAGTCCCCACGAATATATTTATTTATAGTTTCTTGCGCATGTGTGATTTTATTGAAACTATACGCTGAAGTACTTTTAACAAATGTTTCTAGAAAACTTCAGGTCCAGCTCCCTAGACTGACCTTTTTCCAGCTTGACCATGACCTGGATGACTGATAATCTTCACAGATATGTAATCAATATAAACTAATGCAGTCCAGTTTGTTTTTAATACGCATTGATGCTGAATGTCATATAATTATCCCAAATGGCCAAATCTATGTTTATGACTTAAGTGTGGATAAAGGGGAGGAGTCTGATCTGAGGAGTTTGGCTCTATGCAGGTACTGGGCAGACATCGACACCCAGCTGAGGCGTTCAGCGTACGAGAAAAAGGTTCGAGTGCGTCTGCTGATCAGCTGCTGGCAGCACTCTCCTCCCGTCATGCTTCCCTTCCTGAAGTCTCTGGCTTCGGTTCACGATTCTAAAAACAAACTGGACATCCAGGTGGTGAGTGGTTCACCCTCTTTCATTTTCTCTGTGATGTATCCGCTCTCTCACAAAGTCAGCACATCCTGTTTGTTTCATCAGAGGCTGTTTGTGGTTCCTGCCGACCCGAGGCAGAAAAAGATTCCCTTTGCAAGAGTGAACCACAACAAGTACATGGTGACTGACAAAGTAGCGTACATAGGTAAGGTTCAGTGGTTTTTAAGATCATTGTGTGAAATGCTTCATTTTTCTGTTAGATAAACATTATTGAACCTTTAATTACTTTCAGCTTCTACAACAGGGCAGCTTTACATGCATTAAGTCTGATTGATAGTTGAATCATTTCCTGTGTAATAAAAGTATCTCTCCCAAACATACTGTGTGTATTTCTGTCCTCAGGGACGTCTAACTGGTCAGGGGACTATTTTCTGAGCACGGCTGGTTCGGCGCTGGTCGTAAACCAGACGGATTCCCAGTCAGCAGGCCCAACCGTCCAGTCGCAGCTGAAGGACATCTTTGAACGGGACTGGCACTCGGCCTACAGCTCTCCTGTCACACACAATGCAAACCTTGAACTCTTCTGTTAGTTTCTACAGCCAGCATCACACTTTCATATCAGCACTCCTTTGCACATGTACAGTGTTCAGATTGTCGGCACCTGTTGAAGAACAACTGCTCTAACAGGGGACTCTGAATCTGATGCTGTGAAAGTAGTTTTTGAAATTATTTTTAACACCAAATAGGAAATAAGTTTGAGGGGAAAGAAAAATCACACAAGTTTTTGAAAGTTTTTTTTTTTTATACGTTCAAATCTGAAAAGTGTGGAGTGCCTTTGTATTTAAACCCTATGACTCGGGAACCTTGTTTATGAGCTGATATATCTCAGCTCAGCTTAGAACTTCTAAGAACACCTCCAACTCTGCTGGATTAGGTGGTGAACATCTGCCAACATCAGGTTTCTCAAATGTTTTTAAGTCTGGACTTTGACGGGCCCATTCTGGCGCATGAAAATACTTTGACCTTATCTTTAAAGTCGTTGTCCTGCTGAAAGTGGAGCTACACTCCAGCTTTTACTGTTCACAGCGATCTATAGTTAATTTTACAGACAGATGATGAGATGAATAGAGCGCTGAGAGATGTTGATCCATTAAAATAACCGTTTAGCTCCTAAACCTTCTTTAAATTCATAGGGAAACAGCTGTTCCAACTGGTCTGCATAAGATAACAAAAAAAAAAACACATAGATTTTAAGACATTTTTTTAAAATAGGAATTTTATAAATTTTGGGACAATATAGTCTGATAAAGAGTACATTTATATACATGTTTAAGCCAGAATGATTTGACATTTCAAATATGACTTCCCTACGACTTTAAAGGTCTTCACCACCTTCTTACTAAACCAATCTGCTTCACCCCTCTCTGACCTCTGAGCTTTATTTACACTCAGATTAGATTAAAAACATGCAAATGTATTCACTAAAGAGGTGATTTCTGAATCCGGTTTATTGTTTCCTCAGGTCCAAATGGGTTGCAACTGTTTTAGATTCTTTTTTTTTTTTTTTTATCTCCCCTTCACTTCACATTTATGTACTACTTTGTTTTGGCCTGTTATAAAAAGCCCAGATAAAATGGACCTAAGTTTGTGTTTTCAGCTTCAGTGCCGAACACTTGTTTCTCCTAGGGAATAATACACCTTTAAAACAGGGTTCAGCCTCTCTTTCAGTAACTAGAAACTTTGCAGTTTGTAAAGTTCTGCTGTGGTGAATGTAGTTCTTGGCCTGAAGTTCCTGCAGCAGCAGGTGCTTCCGCCATGGAGCAAGATCAGCTGGTTCTTCTGCATTTCTATCTTCAGCCTCAGAGGGAGTTTCTACTTCCCAGGTCAACTCAGGGATTAAAGTCAGAGCTGTTTCCTTAATTTTAGTTTTAGCTAAATAAAATGAGTCCTATTCATGCTATTTTTATACTTTGTACTGAGCTTTTTAAGCTCACTCTGGAGAATTGCATTGTTTTTCTCTTTTAATTTTTGCAGAGCATTCAGCAGGAAAATACTATAAAGATGGTTCAGTCCTGCAGGGTTCATGCCCTGCAACCCAGAGATGAATCAAAAATATTAGCAGCAGAACACTGTAGAAATCGCTGCCTGCTAAGGAGGCACCTCAGCCTTGATTTCATGGATGTTGGAGAAGAGTTGTTTAAAAGTTGCAGGACACCGGCGGCCCAGGCCTGCAGTTTAATGGGAATCCCAAGTCCAGACCTGCAGAGCTGCTATACTACATTTATTCCCCTCAAATGGTGGGATGGCTTGGTACCAGAACTCTGCAGAGCTAAATGACGGAATTTAGCTGTTTAATGTTGGAGAAGGGATTCATCCAAAGGTTGCAGGATTGTTGCTCTCAGGATAGGTTTCAGGATATAAACCCTGATATAATGTAGGAAAGAGCAAATCAGCAAAGATAAAGATGTATGAACTTTGTAGGGTTTAGCATAATAATTAGCAGAATGCCTTTGTGCTGCTCGTCATCATTTACAATGTCGGAAAAAAAAAAGTACAATCAAAGGTTTCTCTTCAGTATGTGATATGAGCTGGGATTTTTCTGCATCACATCTACACTTTGTTGTACTGTAAAAAGATGATTTTACCAGATTTTATGATGCTTAAATACTAAATGGTCATCTCCTTTATGTGCAATAAAATAAAATGAGAAACTAAGACACTCCTAGTTATTTATGAAACACATCAAAGTTCTAAATAGAATGGTTTATATCTTGCATAAAAATTTTCCAGATATAATGTTCTTGTTTACAAAAATACAGCATGACTCTTATTTAAGAGTAAAGACTAAACTGTAAGACTCTCAAGGAAAACCTCAGGGGGAGTCATATTTATGGATTCTGTTCCTTCTGAGTGATTTCTGCAGGTTAAAGTGAATCCAACTGTTTAAAGAGAGTTTCTACTTTTCATTTATTTATAGAAGGAAAGAAATGCAACTTTAGTGCATCGCCTATCTGAATACAAGTTCTTATAGCATCTTTTGAAGAAATAGCAGCACTTACATTTTTAGCAGCTTTATAATTTTATCTGCAGTGGAAAATTAGACTTATTTGATAAGTTTACTCACTGGTAAATGTAGTTTTTGTTTATGATGTTCTTAAAGAAGTCGAGGCTTTTATGCAGCTTTGCCCAAATTCCAGTCAACTTTTACCCAGAACAGAGTTTTTCCATCCATCGTTTTCCACTTATCCCAGATCAGGTTGCAGAGGTCCCAGGTCCAGCAGAAGAACCCAGAGATCCCTCTGTCTGCAGTGACTCCTTGTTCTGACCCTGACCCACACAGTGGGATGTCTATGAGCCCCGAAGCTTTCTAATCACATGCCAGACCAGTGTCGAGGCTAACTGCTATCTGCCATGCTTTATTTCCATTGAACCATCTACTGACCACTGGTGTAGCTTGGAAAGAACACCAGCCTGTAAACTGATGGTGACTCATCTCTTTCCTCTAAAACTAAAAATGTTTCCCCATCACCCCTAACAGTCCTAAATCTCAGGGTATTTGAGTTATTTAAACATTTTTTTGGACATATTTACTGCCAAAATTGTTATCCTCCCTTTTTTAGAAAGTGACTTTGCATATTAGTCATCTTGTTGACCCTTTCTAAATCCCACTAGAGATCTTTAATACTGTCTATGAGGGTCACCATGTGTTCCATGATTTGAATGTGGTCTTGGTTGACTTTGAGTTGTGCTTTGGTTGATTGTGACGTCTAAAGAAACAAATGATGTGAAAGATTCAGCTTCCTCTGAAACTGTGAAGTTTTTTTTGTTTGTTTTTTCCAGAATTTCCTGTTGTTTTTTCATCAACATTCATGCCGATCCACAGGCCTGGATTAGTTACTGATTTAACCATTTTAGCACAAAAGCAGTTTTTGTTTTTTTTGTCATATATTTAGTTGATTACATGTTTTTATATCAATAGAAAGCCTGTTTCTTGTTAAATTGCATCACGGTTGTAGGGGAAATGCATTTATGGGCTGATCAGCAAAGTTGGTTCCAAATGGAAAATCTGTTCGCTCGTTTGTTCAATTGTTTTTTTGGTCGGAGTCTTTCAGTTTATTAGATGAAGAAAAATGATATTTTACAGATTAATTTATATGTAATAATTAGTGTTGCGCTGATTATATTTTTTGGCCCTGATACTGATACCCGATACCTGGCTGTGCAGCATCGGCCGATACCATCTGTTTGAAATGGATGTGTGTGTTATATACAGTATGAAGAACTGCATACTGCTTGGATGTAAAATTATTGCCATCATGGCTTTGTCAAGCTGCTGCCTACCTTTGTGAAACAGGAAAAAGACTAATACAAAAATTAATCCAGTAGAACTTTTTATTGCCTACCTGGAATGGGTGACAATAGTTGAATAAACTTTTGGCTCTCAAAATGGTATCGGTGCCCTATTTGTTGGTACTCACCGATACCACCATTTTAGTGCTGGATCGGGGCCATCCCGATACTGGTATCGGTGCAACACTCAATTTATATGTAATAATCAGTAGTGCAAAATTGATCTGTTCACATTTACAACCCAAATGTGGCCACAGTCTGATATCTGGTTACAGCAGCTGCGCCTCTGAACACCTTTTATGGGAATACTGTTTTTCTTTGTGCGTAAAGAGTTCCCCAAAATAGAAATGAACCGTCCCCAGTCCAGCTGCTCAGATCAGTCAGGCCTTCTGCTCTTTTTCTGTCGCCATTAAACTGAACCTCCATCTGCTGCAAGAGGACAGGGAGGAGGAGCTCATTAGAGGGGCACCTAGACATGGAGCCATGCAGCTCCGCTTCTCAGGAAGTTTTGCAGCTTCATAAAGCAAAGAAATGTCAACTGAAGAAACATCTGGAGGGCAGTTGGAGAATCAGATGATGGTGCGTTTAGGTGCGTAAAGCTCCAAATCTCCTGGCTGATTTCTAAAGCTGAGCGACTGTTCCAGACACATGAAGGTGAGAATCTGCATATAAACCAGACTGAAGTATTTAGCTTTGATATTTTAAAGCCTTTGTATTGATTTGTCTCAAGTTTTGTCGATCTGATGTAGTAATAATGTTGGATTTAAATATCCCGAGAATAGAAGGGAAGGAAATTATCAACAAATCTGCAGATGCAAAGGATTGAACTTTTCAATGGCCTCAGAATTTGATGAATGAAATAGTTTATAGTAATTGAAACCTTTCTGAACGCTTTGCAGCGCCTCTGCTCTGGTTAAAACCCAGCTGATGTTCCTCCTCTGCAGGGAGACTGATGTTCATTACACAGTAAGTTTCCAAACTTTTTTATTTATTTATCATTGGCAGGTTAGAAAAGTTTCAGCCTTGGACTATTTTTGGAGAACTGGATTTATAATCAGTTTAAACAGATTTATGCCGTTAGTGAATGATACCTTATGTTGCAAAGTAAAGCCATCCCCCCTCCCCTTTGAAATGGATGAACAGAGGCGGTCCTGGAAGAAAAGGGACCAGGAGGAACAGAATTTACCAGAAGGTCCAAGTAGGGTTGGCAATATATTCGGTTGACCAGACGTCCCCTTTTTCCCGGACATGTCCTACTTTTCACACCTAAAAAAAAAAGTCCGGGGGGAATTTCAAAATCGTCCAGGATTTTGGTCGACTACGGTGCAGCAGAACCGAGCCGTCAGCACTGCGGTGAAGTTGGTTTGAAGTTGGATTTTTGATATTCAAGCTCTGCGGAGTCAGCGGGATATAGCAAACGGTTGATCCAACTGAGGGACTCCGATGTCGGCTGGCGTCTCCCAGCCACTCCCTCCTCCCACATGAGGTGGTGCGGTTAGGGACCGTCACCAAATCTTTGAACCAAACACTCTTGAGAAATAAAAATAAACTCCTTATCTTTTGACCAGCTAAGATAAAAACCCATATAAAATCATGCCAATAGATTACATTTTATGCAATTTCAATCTATTTTCAATTGTTAAGATATTTTGAAAGACAAAAGTGCAGACTTTTCTTCAATAGCTTTCAGGTCATGTGACCCACCGACTCAAATTCTTTGTGAAATTGTTTTACTACATTAGCCTGATGGGACACACTCATTTTTATTCCATTTTAAGCCTTTTTTCATTTTTAAACATTTTGTATTAGAAAAATAATTGATATTTCTTCAACAGCTTCCAGGTCATGTGACTCACTGAATCCAAATCTGTCGTTCTACTACATTAGCCAGATGGGGCACACTCATTTCCATTTCAAGCCTTTGTAAATTTTTGCCTTTGTATATTTATTTTATGCTTCCCCCTGCCTGCCCCTGCGGGGGGAAGCATACAGACACTGGGTTGGGTTTGGTCGCCCCGTCCCCAGATGGCTCCGGCTCAGTTGGAATGGCCGGTGCAGTCAGTGGCCCAGCAGCCTCCCCCCATTAAAAAAAAAAGGTCCTCCTTTTCAGAAACCCAAATCTGGTCACCCTATGATATATACTGTATGGAATATATTCGATGTATCTTGAGTTTCCCTCAGCAAGATGGTTAAAAAGACTTTATCTCAACCATCGATTGCTAATTTTCATGGCATGATTTAGCAGCTGTATTTAATTCACTTTGAGTTTAATTTCTCCTACATGCTAAGAACGCATCGCTTGCTCCTCCTCCAGACCAGAAAGCGTCCTGGCACACACAACAACAAGCACAAACGGTTATTACATCAACGAGACAGCGAGAACTATGGCAGCAACAGCTGGAGTTTAGGCTAAAAAAGAAAATGAGTCTGAAGAGGATCCAGACAAACTGGAGCTGAGGAGAAAACAGCACTGGATCAATAATATGGCAGTGGTTTGGATTTGACAAGAAAGATGTTGAACAAAATGCTGTAATTTCTAAAACATGCCGAAAAACCATTGCTACAAAAGTTAACGGTACAACAACTTTATTCCACCACCTAAAAAGCTCATCCAGAGCAAAATGAAGATTGTCATAAAAGATCACAAAAGTCCCCCTTTTTATCTTAGGTTTTTTTTGTCTCAGATTTTTATTCTTGGGGTTCCTTTTGGATGCTGGGATGTTCTATTTTAAGGTCCAGCGTTGAACCCGAAAGAGCTTTAATGTTACAATATTGTAAATTAAAAAGAAATATATGTGCAGCTGATGGTTAAAACATAAATAAAACATTTTAAATAATTTTTAATTTGCAATCAATTTTTCAAACAAAAAAATTACATGTTAATTTGACATATAGCAATGCAACTTTAGGCACTATGTGGCTAAAAACGTTTGTATTTCAAGGTTATTTGATCATATTGTGATATCTCGTATATGGTGCTATATCCCAAAGATATTTTGATATAAAATTTTCTTGATATCGCCCAAGGTCCAAGGTGGGGCCAGTGTTTTGTATTGTCATTGGGTTGTTGACTGCTTTATTTTAGATAACTTGTAATAAACCTTTGACCAAACGAACTAATCAGTTACAGTTTCTGTAAATGTCAGTGCTACCCATTCAGTATTGGGGCCAGGATCAGCTTTACATGTGCCTGGTCCCTGTCTAGAACTCCTCATGTCAGTAAAGTTAGAAAAATTCACAAATTTCCCTCTGCAAAAACAGCAAAGCAGACAGTGAGCATCAATTGCATTTTCCGTTGGCCTCTCAGCTGAGCTTAGCGCTCATGAAATTTGCAGGAACACTCTGCAGATTGCAACATGATGAAGAAATAATAATAGTGTCACAAAGGACAGGTGTATTTTTATTTAAATTCTTTAATGGATAAATGATCTCATATGTTTCATACTACATTTCTCAAATTGGAAATTAATACTTTCAAAACGGTGAGGAATTTCCAAAAGACTACAACCTATAGCCAAATATTCAGCCTCTTTACCTTTTTTTTATAAATATAATGAGAACAAAATGAGCAACATGCTTTAGCGCCTCATCTTGATCGTACTACAACTAATACTTTGGTCAAATGAGCTTACATACATTTTTTTGTGATTTATTTTATCATTAAAATCAGTATAAACAAGCAATAACTTCACTGTTACATGCAGTAAATCCTGTGGCAGCAAACAGGCCTGAACTAAACTTCAATCAGAATCTACGAAGTATTCCCTTCACTGAGAAGCAACAGAACTGGATTCTTCTGTCTCCTGTTCATCAGCTGTCATGGTTTCTTCTTGTTCTTCAGTTGGAAATGTCTTCTCTGTTGGAATCTCCATGCTCTGCACAGTGGAGGAGGCCTCCTCTTGGACAGAGTTTTCAGGTTTATCCATCTCTTCTCCATCAACCTAGAAGTGAGTGATAAAAAAGAAGTAGTACTAATCATGGAAAAGAAAGAAATACTTTAGGTGCTTGTCTATGTTCTCTTTGAAATATCTCTCGTCCCTTATCTGTCTTGTAGAAGTCAAATCTTTTCTCTCCTTCTCTACCTGAATAAATGAGCCATAATCACAGCCAAATAAGCTGCATTTTATCTGCATCACCTGCTCTGCATTCTGGGAGTCAGGGCTGGATGTGTTGCGCAGATTCTCTGTATTGTCAGATGTCATATCAGTGCCACCTTGGCCTGGAGTTTGTTGGAGTTGTTCGGTTTGTTCTGCTTCCTGTTTGCCAGAATTAGATTGGCCGCTCACCTGTAGACAAGATCAATAAACATGAAAATGGACCTGCTGTAGTAAATTAACGAAGCATATTGACTTGAGCTTTTGTCACAGATCCTAAATCTGTATAAAGCTGATATTATTTGATCTGAATCACTTTATTTAGACTTAGTTTTGCAGACATGTCCTAAGATCAGCTTGTGTTTTAATTCCTCCTCCTACACATCAACTCTCATCAGCTTCCTTTCTTGCAGGGGAAACCATCCCCAGAGATGTGCTCAACTAAGTTTCCTGCACGCAGAGTGCTTCACATTTAGGCCAAAAACTTTGATCTCCTCTGACCAGAGCACCTTCTTCAAGGTGAATCCCTAACCTGAATCCATAGAGGTTGACTATAGCTTACTCCTAAACTGGTTGCACTAACTGAAGGGATCTTTTCCTAAAAATTGACAATGTTGCACCACTTCATCTTTTCCGGCATTAAGGTATGTGGTTGAAAAATGCTGAAGCGTATGAACACTGTAGCAAATCATTGAAAGTAATAATAGTTGACTATTGAAAAGTCACCAAATTACCTCCTCTAGATCTAGGTGAGCTTCTGTCCCTTCGTTTGGATCATGGTTGCTCGTGTTTTGCTCCACATCTGTTCTCTCCTGTTCCAGAAGTTAATATGTTTTTGTTAGTAGATGTCATCTTAAACAAAAACAACAAAAATGAATACAGTCTACAAAGCTACGCATAATTTAAGCAAAGCAGTATGTACAGTTTTTGTTATGCAGACTTAAGATTAGTTGTGCTTTTATTTAGTGGTAAACTCCTGATTTCAGTTTAAGATAAAAAAAAAAAATGTAGATTTTACAGGTAATTCTTAATGGGGAAATTATTTAAATTTCTGAGTTTAGATATCTTGTTTAAATATCTTGTGATATTTAAACTGAAACGTTAAGGGACTACAGATTGAAATGGGAATAAACTAAAATCTCACACTGAGCTTGGTTCTTCTGGAGTTTTTTCTCTCCACTGTTGCTACAAGCATGCTTAGTGTGAGGGTTTGCCTTCAAGTCAATGAGTCGATGCAACTAATTTTCCTTAGATAGTAAACTTGAAATCAATTTGACTGGATAATCTGGTAGAAAGCTGGAGATAGGCACCAGCTCCCCTAGCGACCCCGCTTGGGATAAAGCGTGTCAGAAAATGGATGGATGGATCTGGTTGAATTGTAAAGTGTCTTGAGATGACATGTGTTGTAAATTGGCACTATATAGTTAAACTGAATTGAATTGAATTAATCTGGTACTGCGCTTACTTATTCTTACTAGCATTACACCGCACTGTAAAGGCAATGCAATATTTTGTTTTATATTTACTTTTCATTTAAAGCACTCTATTAGCTGTGTTTTATAGCTGCTCCAAACCTGTTCCTGCTGGTCAAAGAGAATACAGTAGATTTACCTGCAGTTGGACTCAACCATCAGGGGAAATGGGGTTAAGTTAACTGATTTTTTTTCCCATCCTTTTATATTTATCTTTTATATTCTGACCTCTTTTACAGGCCCATTCACTGCCATTTATTGTTTTAAATAATTTGTCATAAAAAAATAAATCAGCTTTTTGAGGACTTTATCCTGGTCCATGCAGTATTTAAAAATTATTAAAATAAGGTGGCCTCATTCTCCACTGTCACCACATCTATATGCTCAGGATTAAAGCCGGCAGCACAACATGTTCACATCCAAATGTCATCACCTCNCTTCCAGGTCATGTGACCCACCGACTTAAATTCTTTGTGAAATTGTTTTACTACATTAGCCTGATGGGACACACTCATTTTTATTCCATTTTAAGCCTTTGTTCATTTTTAAACATTTTGTATTAGAAAAATAATTGATATTTCTTCAACAGCTTCCAGGTCATGTGACTCACTGAATCCAAATCTGTCGTTCTACTACATTAGCCAGATGGGGCACACTCATTTCCATTTCAAGCCTTTGTAAATTTTTGCCTTTGTATATTTATTTTATGCTTCCCCCTGCCTGCCCCTGCGGGGGGAAGCATACAGACACTGGGTTGGGTTTGGTCGCCCCGTCCCCAGATGGCTCCGGCTCAGTTGGAATGGCCGGTGCAGTCAGTGGCCCAGCAGCCTCCCCCCATTAAAAAAAAAAGGTCCTCCTTTTCAGAAACCCAAATCTGGTCACCCTATGATATATACTGTATGGAATATATTCGATGTATCTTGAGTTTCCCTCAGCAAGATGGTTAAAAAGACTTTATCTCAACCATCGATTGCTAATTTTCATGGCATGATTTAGCAGCTGTATTTAATTCACTTTGAGTTTAATTTCTCCTACATGCTAAGAACGCATCGCTTGCTCCTCCTCCAGACCAGAAAGCGTCCTGGCACACACAACAACAAGCACAAACGGTTATTACATCAACGAGACAGCGAGAACTATGGCAGCAACAGCTGGAGTTTAGGCTAAAAAAGAAAATGAGTCTGAAGAGGATCCAGACAAACTGGAGCTGAGGAGAAAACAGCACTGGATCAATAATATGGCAGTGGTTTGGATTTGACAAGAAAGATGTTGAACAAAATGCTGTAATTTCCAAAACATGCCGAAAAACCATTGCTACAAAAGTTAACGGTACAACAACTTTATTCCACCACCTAAAAAGCTCATCCAGAGCAAAATGAAGATTGTCATAAAAGATCACAAAAGTCCCCCTTTTTATCTTAGGTTTTTTTTGTCTCAGATTTTTATTCTTGGGGTTCCTTTTGGATGCTGGGATGTTCTATTTTAAGGTCCAGCGTTGAACCCGAAAGAGCTTTAATGTTACAATATTGTAAATTAAAAAGAAATATATGTGCAGCTGATGGTTAAAACATAAATAAAACATTTTAAATAATTTTTAATTTGCAATCAATTTTTCAAACAAAAAAATTACATGTTAATTTGACATATAGCAATGCAACTTTAGGCACTATGTGGCTAAAAACGTTTGTATTTCAAGGTTATTTGATCATATTGTGATATCTCGTATATGGTGCTATATCCCAAAGATATTTTGATATAAAATTTTCTTGATATCGCCCAAGGTCCAAGGTGGGGCCAGTGTTTTGTATTGTCATTGGGTTGTTGACTGCTTTATTTTAGATAACTTGTAATAAACCTTTGACCAAACGAACTAATCAGTTACAGTTTCTGTAAATGTCAGTGCTACCCATTCAGTATTGGGGCCAGGATCAGCTTTACATGTGCCTGGTCCCTGTCTAGAACTCCTCATGTCAGTAAAGTTAGAAAAATTCACAAATTTCCCTCTGCAAAAACAGCAAAGCAGACAGTGAGCATCAATTGCATTTTCCGTTGGCCTCTCAGCTGAGCTTAGCGCTTATGAAATGTGCAGGAACCGTCTGCAGATTGCAACATGATGAAGAAATAATAATAGTGTCACAAAGGACAGGTGTATTTTTATTTAAATTCTTTAATGGATAAATGATCTCATATGTTTCATACTACATTTCTCAAATTGGAAATTAATACTTTCAAAACGGTGAGGAATTTCCAAAAGACTACAACCTATAGCCAAATATTCAGCCTCTTTACCTTTTTTTTATAAATATAATGAGAACAAAATGAGCAACATGCTTTAGCGCCTCATCTTGATCGTACTACAACTAATACTTTGGTCAAATTCGCTTACATACATTTTTTTGTGATTTATTTTATCATTAAAATCAGTATAAACAAGCAATAACTTCACTGTTACATGCAGTAAATCCTGTGGCAGCAAACAGGCCTGAACTAAACTTCAATCAGAATCTACGAAGTATTCCCTTCACTGAGAAGCAACAGAACTGGATTCTTCTGTCTCCTGTTCATCAGCTGTCATGGTTTCTTCTTGTTCTTCAGTTGGAAATGTCTTCTCTGTTGGAATCTCCATGCTCTGCACAGTGGAGGAGGCCTCCTCTTGGACAGAGTTTTCAGGTTTATCCATCTCTTCTCCATCAACCTAGAAGTGAGTGATAAAAAAGAAGTAGTACTAATCATGGAAAAGAAATAAATACTTTAGGTGCTTGTCTATGTTCTCTTTGAAATATCTCTCGTCCCTTATCTGTCTTGTAGAAGTCAAATCTTTTCTCTCCTTCTCTACCTGAATAAATGAGCCATAATCACAGCCAAATAAGCTGCATTTTATCTGCATCACCTGCTCTGCATTCTGGGAGTCAGGGCTTGATGTGTTGCGCAGATTCTCTGTATTGTCAGATGTCATATCAGTGCCACCTTGGCCTGGAGTTTGTTGGAGTTGTTCGGTTTGTTCTGCTTCCTGTTTGCCAGAATTAGATTGGCCGCTCACCTGTAGACAAGATCAATAAACATGAAAATGGACCTGCTGTAGTAAATTAACGAAGCATATTGACTTGAGCTTTTGTCACAGATCCTAAATCTGTATAAAGCTGATATTATTTGATCTGAATCACTTTATTTAGACTTAGTTTTGCAGACATGTCCTAAGATCAGCTTGTGTTTTAATTCCTCCTCCTACACATCAACTCTCATCAGCTTCCTTTCTTGCAGGGGAAACCATTCCCAGAGATGTGCTCAACTAAGTTTCCTGCACGCAGAGTGCTTCACATTTAGGCCAAAAACTTTGATCTCCTCTGACCAGAGCACCTTCTTCAAGGTGAATCCCTAACCTGAATCCATAGAGGTTGACTATAGCTTACTCCTAAACTGGTTGCACTAACTGAAGGGATCTTTTCCTAAAAATTGACAATGTTGCACCACTTCATCTTTTCCGGCATTAAGGTATGTGGTTGAAAAATGCTGAAGCGTATGAACACTGTAGCAAATCATTGAAAGTAATAATAGTTGACTATTGAAAAGTCACCAAATTACCTCCTCTAGATCTAGGTGAGCTTCTGTCCCTTCGTTTGGATCATGGTTGCTCGTGTTTTGCTCCACATCTGTTCTCTCCTGTTCCAGAAGTTAATATGTTTTTGTTAGTAGATGTCATCTTAAACAAAAACAACAAAAATGAATACAGTCTACAAAGCTACGCATAATTTAAGCAAAGCAGTATGTACAGTTTTTGTTATGCAGACTTAAGATTAGTTGTGCTTTTATTTAGTGGTAAACTCCTGATTTCAGTTTAAGATAAAAAAAAAAAATGTAGATTTTACAGGTAATTCTTAATGGGGAAATTATTTAAATTTCTGAGTTTAGATATCTTGTTTAAATATCTTGTGATATTTAAACTGAAACGTTAAGGGACTACAGATTGAAATGGGAATAAACTAAAATCTCACACTGAGCTTGGTTCTGCTGGAGTTTTTTCTCTCCACTGTTGCTACAAGCATGCTTAGTGTGAGGGGTTGCCTTCAAGTCAATGAGTCGATGCAACTAATTTTCCTTAGATAGTAAACTTGAAATCAATTTGACTATATGATCTGGTAGAAAGCTGGAGATAGGCACCAGCTCCCCTCGCGACCCCGCTTGGGATAAAGCGTGTCAGAAAATGGATGGATGGATCTGGTTGAATTGTAAAGTGCCTTGAGATGAAATGTGTTGTGAATTGTCGCTATATAATTAAACTGAATTGAATTGAATTAATCTGGTACTGCGCTTACTTATTCTTACTAGCATTACACCGCACTGTGAAGGCAATGCAATATTTTGTTTTATATTTACTTTTCATTTAAAGCACTCTATTAGCTGTGTTTTATAGCTGCTCCAAACCTGTTCCTGCTGGTCAAAGAGAATACAGTAGATTTACCTGCAGTTGGACTCAACCATCAGGGGAAATGGGGTTAAGTTAACTGATTTTTTTTCCCATCCTTTTATATTTATCTTTTATATTCTGACCTCTTTTACAGGCCCATTCACTGCCATTTATTGTTTTAAATAATTTGTCATAAAAAAATAAATCAGCTTTTTGAGGACTTTATCCTGGTCCATGCAGTATTTAAAAATTATTAAAATAAGGTGGCCTCATTCTCCACTGTCACCACATCTATATGCTCAGGATTAAAGCCGGCAGCACAACATGTTCACATCCAAATGTCATCACCTCTTGTTCGTTGTCCTCTTCCTTGACATCAGGATTTTGTTTTGGGCGTTCCGGATCAGGACAGCTAGGTTTCTCTTCGTTTACGGGTTTCTCATCATCAGCAGGCTCTGTAGTGGTTCCAGTTGATGCATCAGGCTCTGAGAGTTTCTCAGCCATCTGTTGAATAGTTGACGGTTATCCTTTTTTTCTGATATTGTGTTATACTTTAAGTTGCTATTTAACGATCGTATATATTTTTAATTATGTTTGAAGATATTACAGTTGATAAAAGAGTAAACACATTTTAAAGACTAAACCTTTATGGTAATAATCATACATTCTGAGGTTCTTCTAGGGCTTCACTGATTTTCTGCTCTTCCCTTTTCAGCTCCTCCTCATGCACATTTCCTCCCTCAGCTTCTGCCTGCTGCTCCTCCAAGAGAGCCAAACGCCCTTTCACCTGCAAAAAAAATAAAAATCAATACATAAATATGGCCTTGAAATAATCTGGTTGCATATGGGTTTAATATGTTGCTAGTTTAGAGCATGTAACCTGAAAGGGAAAATATGGTTGAGGTTTTCTGCCTTATCTTTCAGTCTGATTAAAGCCTCAGTTTTCCTCTATTCGCTCTCAAACCAGTTTATAGATCAGGACTTTAACATGCTAGCAACAATAATAGAGGCTAAGACTGAATGAGACACAGTGGCTTTAATAACTTGCTTTAAAGTGATTTACATGTATGTTCCTTGGAGTTTTTAAAAATAAATTAAGAACCATCTTCCTTTATAGATCAGTGCTTCAGTGTTTATTTTGTGTCTTCCATTCGCTCCTTTGCCTCCCAGTCTTCCTCAGCAGAAGGCCGCTCTCACTGAGCCTGCTTCTGTTGATTTCTTCCTGTTAAAGGGTTTTTTTTTCCTTCCACTGTCACTGTGTGCATGCTTGGTGTGATGGATTGCTCTAGAGTCAACAACACAATGCAAGCGAATGTCTGACCACATACTGATCCATGAGGAAAGAATCCTGCAAACTCAATGACTCAATGCAATCAGCTGGCCTTCTAAAGCCCCTGTCACACCTTGACGATTTAACCAGCATATGCCTGACGTCCCAGAATCCTCTAAAAATGCTGGCTTACGCTGAACTTTCTATGTATTTTTACAATGTTGGGCGTATACTTAGAGTGTTCATAATGAGTCCAGAACCTATGTCCAACGACTGCCTAACTTATGCATAAAGCACGGCAGCATAATATCCATGAAATGTCACAAGTCAGTGTCCTAAGGGGAGCAGCAATGTAAATGGAGGTGCCTCGCCTGCATAAAAAGATTTATTTGAACATGATATTAACCTAGTTGCTTCTGCTCACCATTAAGTCTGGAGAAATACTGATGGTTTCCTCCTGTGAACCCCTTTCATACCAAAACGTTGCAAATACACCATTATACAGTAGCTGTAAGTTAGAAACACGTTCAGCGTTCGTCTGGAACACGTCAAATATGTTGCTATGCGTTGAGGATAATTTCTTCATAAGTTACGCATAAGTTATGCACACGTTACTCAGGTTGTGGATAAGCTAGACACCAGGACGTATGAGTGACTCACACGTAATGTATCTCAACAATCAAATAACTTACCTGTGACTTATGGCCCACGACTGAGCATACTCTGGCATTTGTCAAGAAATGCTCAAAATTCCTTGACATACTTGCCGTATGTCGACATGTCCCAGTGTGTTTCAGCATTCTCGTAACTTATACAAAACTGACCCGTACCATTTCCAACGTATGCCATTTTTTTTTTTTGCCAGATCTTTCGTATGTCAGGCATACAATGGTTAAATTGCCAAGGTGTGACAGGGGCTTTAGATAAACAGAATGTTTGGTCTGATTGAATTGTTTCAACCAAGCGCCCTGAGATGACATACTGTATGTTGTGAATTGGCACTATATACATATACTGAATTAAATTAAATGTTAAGAACATGAGAAAAATCATTAGTCTAATGCATTTTAAATGTATTAGACTTTGTCTTTCACTAGATGCAGCTTATACATTTATGCAGACTTTGATTTCATCTACATTACATCACCATCTCTAAAGGGTAATAGAGAAGCACAAGCTATTGACCTGTGAGATTTTTTATATTATGTTCTAATTTATGTCCTGTATATAAGATTTTAAATGGTCATACCCCTCCCCTTTTGTATCTGTCTGCCCTTTAGGATCAATTCAATCAGAATCATCTAGGAGAGAGTGGCCGTACCTTTCAGTCTTACTGTTATTCGGAACCTGCTTTTATTATAAATCCCACTAAGCAGTGGAATATTTTACCTGATGCTGTTAGGAGCTGCAGCTCTCTTTTTTTTATTATTTAATCTAAAAAGATCTGTTAAAAAACAGTTCACATTTGCCATCATAGACACTGTTAGATTGTGAGGGTTTGTACTGATGCATAAGTGTTTTCATATGTGTTAAAAGTTATTTTGTAAACTGTCCAGGGACTACAGATTGCAATAGGAATATGCTATAATCTGGTACTGTTCTTATATTTACATGACACCGCACCGTAAAGGTAATGCAATATCTTGGTTTATATTGTCCTGTCATTTAAAGCAACCTATTAGATGTGTTTTATAGCTGCTCCCAACCTGCTTCTTTTTGTCAAAGAGAATAGAGTAGATTTACCTGCAGTTGGACTGAACCATCAGGGGCAATGGGGTTAAGTTAATTGATTTTTTCAGCCATTTTTATATCTATCTATGATATTCTGACCATTTTTACAGGCCTGTTCACTGCCATTTCTTGTTTTAAATTATTTTTCATAAAAATAAAGCTGCTTTTTGACATTATTAAAATAAGGCAGCTTCGTTTTTCTCCACTGTCACCACGTTCATGCTCAGGATTAAAGCGACACCACTTGCAGCAGCACAACATCCAAATGTCATCACCTCTTGTTCGTTGTCCTCTTCCTTGACATCAGGATTTTGTTTTGTGCGTTCCGGATCAGGACAGCTCGGTTCCTCTTCGTTTACGGGTTTCTCATCATCAGCAGGCTCTGTAGTGGTTCCAGTTGATTCATCAGGTTCTGAGAGTTTCTCAGTCATCTGTTAAAAATATTTTTTTAATCATGTTCGAAGATATTAAAGCTAATAAAAGATTAAACATATTTTAAAGACTAAACCTTTATGGTAATAATCATACATTATGAGGTTCTTCTATGGCTTCACTGGTTTTCTGCTCGTCCTTTTTCAGCTCCTCCTCATGCACTTTTCCTCCATCAGCTTCTGCCTGTTGCTCCTCCAAGAGAGCCAAACGCTCTTTCACCTGCAAAAAAATTAATCAATAAATAAATAAATAAATACAGCCTCTATCGTTTGGTAGCAACAATAATAGAGGCTGAGACTGAGTGAGACTAGGATGTGCAATATGCAAAAAAGTATATTACCGGAAAGTTTAAAAGAAAAAAAAATACACTATGCCATATTTTTCTGAATGGATGGAATTGAAATTGTACTTTTAGGGATGCATGATAAATCAATTTTGCATCGGAATCGGCTGTTACTCGTTATTTTTTTTATACATTAATGTTTTTGGGACTTATATAAAATGCACTAAAAGGCATCTCTCTATCTATAAATATAAATAGCAGTGTATTATAGTTCTCTTGTGTTGTCAACAATAGGAAAGCATTAAATAAATATATGTTTGAGCTCATTTTTGGAAAATACAAAAACCTAATGAAAGCCTTCGGGTCGACTGACTGTAGGTTCATCAGCAGAGAGGTGATTATTTAGAGAAGTATTCATTCTGCCCATGAAGAGATCTACAGATCAGGTGAAAGTGTCTGCACACAAAACATGGGTCTGTCCTTTTAAAAACGAGCAATAATTTTGCTTTCTGAAAGAATGACAACAGCCCGGTTTACAGCTAAAGAATAAATCAATTAAAGTACACTCAAATTTTTATCACCATCTGTAATAACAAAATTTTAATAATTCATATCACCCTGAAAATACTGTTCCCATTGTGAAGCAAGGTGGAGGCATCATGCTGTGGGATTCCAGTCAGATTTGATGGGGATGGATTAAGCTAAATAAAAGCTGCAAAAAGGTGGAGGTTCCCCTTTTTAAGCATAAAGTCAGACCTTTAACAAGGAAATAAAATTAAGACAACTAAAAATACTGGTCTCTGGTTTTTGCAGGGGAGCGCCTGCTAAACATATAGTCATTTGGGTCAAAGACAGATATTTAAAAGAGATTTGATGTAGTATTGTGTCCTGTTGACACTAAATGAAACTGCGGCTTGCCTCTTTCTGGTATTCAGCATTAGATGACTTTTTGTAGAGCCAGTGAGCCAGATACTGGATGGGCCTAGCAGGTCGCCTCTCTGCCACTTCAGCCAATCCCTCCGCCAGAAACACTCCCACATGTTGCTTTAAGTACTCCGAGTCCATTCTCTCACTTTAACACAATATCGTCGAAAGTATTACCAATTTTAAACAATGCTACAGACCTGTTGCGATATAGGGGATGGATTCTGGGGATAGGAAGGCGAACCTTTTTACCGCGCCGCAATGTAGCGTTATGTTTCCATGGTAACGGCGGTTTGACTCCTTCCCAATAATAAGTAGTTCCTACTTCCTGGTTGTCTTTTTATTCGTTTACGTTTTGTTCTTTTTAAATAATAATGTTGCTTTTTTTTAATCTCATTATCGTTTAGTCGAAACACACTTGGTGAATCACAAAGATAAACAGTGGATGTGCATTTATAGATAAAATAGTCCAGTAAATGGCTGAAGGAAAAAAGTTAAATATTTAACACAAAATTTCTAATATGATACACAGTATATTTAATCTTTTTCCTGCTAAAATTTTATATTTTTCGCACCAATGGGTTTAAGTTTAACTGTTTTTATGCTTGGATTGTAACACTATGCAGCCATCTAGTGGTCACATTTAAAGTAGATGATAAAAGTAACAGTAAATGGTGTTTTTCATAGATGTTTATTGTATCTCAGTGAATTGAAAATGAATACATGTTGGATTAATATCCTATGACTCTCATTAAATTTTAAGGTGACATGCTATAAAGTTAAGCTTGTTTCCAGCTTCAGCTTTTATAGCTACTGACTATTTGAAAAACACCAAAAAAAAGTCTAATAGGTCTATAAGACATTTCCTTGTGTTAATCTCCTCTGTTAACTTCCAGTCAGCAGCAGCAGGAATTTCTGGCTCTGCTGAGGTGTTGAGAAACTCTAGGTAGCTTTAGGTGTATTTATTGGGTTTAATTAGTGTTTGACTGTATGGACAGGTAGAAAATAACATCAGCATCTCCATAAAGCTTGTTAGCAGGGAATCATTGAAACAGGCACATTCAAGTACATAAAGAGTATGATCAAGACGTGCTCTATGTGTGCTGTTTGGTGGTGCTACAACATGCTATAGCACAGATATTTCTTACATTAATGATAAAACATTAATAAAATTAAAACCATTTATATAAAACAATTTCATTGATGCAGCTTACTGTTGTTCATTTGGGTTTTTTTTCTATCATTCACCTAGCAAAAGTGATTTTTCTGAGTTTCGATTTAGCCTATAGGCTTTGTGGAAATCCCTGCATTTATTTTTATTTAATACTTTTTTTTTCAGCTCTGGAAATGTTGTACAAAACCTTAAGATCACACATTAAATGATGGTGATGACCATAAGACCCTCCTTGGTAACGCCATTCAATATTTCTCTATCAAGTTTTTCTGGTGCTGCAATTTGCAGACGGTCCCTGTGCATTTAGGACTCTTCAGAAAGGCCAATGCAAGTCTCCCAGTCAGACCTTAGGCTGGTTTTCAGCAATATATGGTTATAGCTTACTATCTGCCCTGCAGTGGTGGCACAGAGGTTCTAGTATTGTCAAAGAAATGTTTGGCTGATGAGTTATCAATTTGGCGATGAATCTGTGAATTTTCTTTACTGAAGTAGATTCACACAGCAGGCAAACGAGACACAGTCTGATCTTTTTGGTCCACATCAGACCCATCTTAGACATTTTCATGGCAGTCTGAACATCCCAACCTTAAAAAAAATTCCATTTGATCCACTTCTATAGATTGTACTAGATCTGTTTAGCAGTCTGAGCTGCCATGATGCATATTGAGCCTTTACTCACGTCTCCTTCTATGCGACACAGACTGTCAGAGTCACCACTCCACTAAAAGTGATAGCCATGTTCTCTTAAGATGTGTCATCATGATACCAGCTCCCATTGGTAAACAGGTTAAATATCCACTATTATATTGTTTTTTTTTTTCTTTATTGAACAACAGTAGCAGTAGCATCTAAAATAACTACTGCAAACATTGCATTGCTCCATGACTTCTACATTTATCTTTTCCACATGCTGGAGGCTTTGGTTTTGTGTACCATTCAGAAGTCTGATTGGGTCGCATTTAATCGGTAATGTTAATGATTAAACAAAAAGTAAACAAACAAATCATATTTCAGTCAAAGAATAGCTTACTTGGAGCATTTCCAGTGCAGTGCAAAAAGATAGGTCTACTTCTGTAGGAGAGCTTATAGCTGCCTTTGAAAGTCTATATTTTATTATTAAACATTACAGGTTAGATAACCATTTAAACAGATAACAAAACTACACCTTATGATAAGTACAGTTACGGTAAAGATAAAACACAACATAACCAAATGGTGTTTTATTTCCTCTTTTTCTTTTGCTTCCCTCTGTATCTTCTGATTGGCATCAATATTTTCCTTTACTCTGATATTCCTTGTTTTGATTTATTTTAGGGTCACAGATATTTTTGAGAAGTGGGAAAATGAGCAAGAATGATACTAAATATAAAAGCAAAAATTATAAACTAAAACAAATAACTAAGGAACAGGTTTTGAGATATTATTGTTAGGCTCTTCCATTGTCTTCTCAGTGGCATCAATTTATGGCATTAAAATTGAGTTTAAAATTATGGAAATGCTTCTTTTTAATATTTGAATTGATTTCAATCTATTGCTGCTTGTTGTTCCATTGATATATAATGTGTAAGAAGATCTAGCCATTGTGGTTTAGTTATTCTGTTTTCTGTTTTTCCAGCAGTAATGTGTTATTTAGGTTAGTCTACGCCACGGGAAGCTGTGTTTGGGTTTCTTTGGAGCTTATTCAATTCCTCTAGATCACCAAGTAGGCAGATAGTGGGGATAGTGGGATGCTGTGGCCTTAACTTTGAGACAGTTTGATTATTTTTTTCCTCCCAGAAGTTTTGCATTGGTGGACAAACCCAGAATGTTTGGAGCTTATCATCAGGCATTGCTCACATGTTTCTGTTGCTATTTATTAAAACACGATGAAAGCTTTCTCGATTTTCACCATGTATTGATCATTTCCAGCTATTTGTCCTACAGTATAAGCATTGGTGCAGGCACTAGCAGATTGCTATCACTAGTGGGCACTCTTGGTGTAATTTCAACTTCATCTTAATACTTCCTGCTAGGCAGTTATTTAAGAAATTCAAGCCCTAGAGTACATAGAATCCAGATACCACTGAGGACGTTTGGTAACAAAACCAAGCAGTATTGCCTTAAATTCATTGGATATGTTTTGGTGAGTTCAGCTGTTGACCTCTGGCTCGGACAGCTGGGTGTGTCTGGATGAGAGAATAAGCCCACCCAGTCTGGTCTGACTACAGACCGAGATGATACGTGCTGTTTGATAAACACAATTCTTACCAGGAGTGAGCAAAGTGGGATTTAAGTACGTCAAACCCCAAATAAAACGCTCCTCTGACGCCACCAATCGGCCTTCCTATCTCTTAGACAAATAATCTCTCTACCATTTCTTTCTAAAGCCCATATAACAATCCGGTTGGTTGTAGATTGTTAACATGTTCTTCATCAGGACTTTACCACTCCGCCCATTAAGTATTCTACAAACTTCGTAGAAATGCTCTGCGCTTATTTTGTAGACGTGACACTTGGTTACAGAATAATCTTTAGATTCACCGTAAACTTCTCTGTTTGCCAAATTAGTTTTGATTGAGATGTGAAAACTTCTAACAGCTGAATTTTTCCTTAGACAGACTCATCTGCAGGACGATGGGCCCAAACAGTGCAACAAGTCTACAGTGGAAAAACCAAAAAAGGGAAAAATGAGGTGCTGCAGTTGTCTAGTCAAAGGTCAGAGGCGTAATAACTGAAACGATCAAGTGGGAGCCGTGAAGAATGAACTGAAGCAATGGAAGAGAGTGGACCAAAACAACCGTCCAAGATGAATGTAACAATTCCACAGGTAAAGGTGACCCAACACACTGACAAAAATTATTTTTTGTTTTTTTGTTGTTTTTCTATAAATGTAGTTTGTGACTTTTTTAAAACCCAAGCAGCATATCCCAACAGGAAGCATGCGCAGGAATCCATAAAGGAATCTCACACATGTCACTTCCCGGTGTCCAAACTATCAGGAGTCATGGAACGCAGAACAGCCCAACCCATAGGGCTATTTCTGTCTCTGGGAACCGTCCAAACCCATCCGCTCTCTCCACCCATCTAGTGCATCTTTGAGGGAGTAGGCAGCTTAAGTTTAATTTACACGCATTCCCTGCAGATTTTAAACGTAGAATCTCAGGTCCATAAACTACTCCAGTTGGTTTAAGTCAATTAATTATATTTAAAATACATAAAAAAATTGACCAAAGCTCTGTTTATATACTTGTTAAGTTTAAACTGTTATCTTGATAGACTTAGGTTCCTTATATAGGGTCATATGTAGAAACTAAAGGACTAAAGTCAACAAAGTTAGAAGCTCCATTTAGTTTTACAGAATTAAGTGCCACCCTCAGCTCTATTTTGGTCTTAACACTAAAGAAGGTCTTTCAAAGGTCTTTCACTTTCTTGCTATTAAGATGTCAATGTTATCTGCATACTAATGAAATGTGAAGCCATGCTTTCTAACAATAGAACCCAAAAGGGAGCACATACTGTAGAGAGGAAAAAGGACAGGTCCAAGAATTCACCCCTGAGGGACACCACACGAAAGATGAAAATAACACATCAACCAGTCTAATTTTAAAAACTCTGACCTTCAAATAAGAATCAAACCACTGCAATGCTGATCCCTGCCACATTAGAGTAATTGCTTTTCTATCATTAAACAGTTTGTTTCAGTCTGCAAATAGCTCTGTTAAAAACTTGAAACCCTTATTATAAAACTATGTGCAACTGCATATCTCAGCTGATCATAAAGTTAGGCACATTTATTTAAAGGAAAAAGTAAATCCCCCTTCTCCTTTTATTTATTTAATCACAACAGACTTAACTGCACAATTTGAACTTATTGTCGTCAAGCTTGTTCATTTATCTCTCCAGCATCAAAATGAACTGCCTGATCAAATTTAGTAATGGGAACGCCTCTGTTGCTAGGGGACATCTGTGTGTGTCCTCCACACTGAGGACCACCCAGTAAATTTATACATGATTTATTTACTATCCAGGAATATTGCAGATTTAGATCTTTTGTGCTTATGTTAGTGCTGGTGAGGATGGCTCAGGGCCAAGATGCTGAGATAAACACCATCCAATGCACTTTTATTTGCTTGGTAAAGATTTTAGAATACATTTTGTAGCAGTAGAATATTCACATGGGGGATTTTGAAAAAATACATCCTTTAATTGAGTTTGTTTAGGCAGAGTGAAGGTCTAGAGATGGGACTATGCTCTTTATTTAATTTTTTTGCTGCTTTTGCCATTTTTTCCTCATTATTTTCCAACTAAAAGGCCGAATAATTGTTGTTTTTAGTTTTAGAGTTTAGTTTAGAGTTGAGTTTTAGAGTTGTTTTAAGAGTTGAATTGAGAAACAGCACCACAGTATGATAGATCCTGCACAATACTTAAAGCGAGGCATCTAATTCTTTATTATACATTGATTCTTTATGTACACCAGATTTACCTGGAGTTGCTGGAAGTGTAGTCCAATCTGAGCAAAAGAAACAGCTCTAGATAAACACGTAGAGGTTAGCAAACCTATATGTCAAGGTGTGACATGGAGAGACAGTAAAGGCTGTTTTTCCTGATTGGCCTTTCAAACAAACCGCGTTAAGATAAGTTGGTAATTAGCTCTTTATAATTTGTTTCTCATCAGATTTGGTTTAACAAAAGTTTTAACTGTAAATATGTGAACATTTAAGATGTTAGGCATTTAGCTGTTTACCTGTTGTGATTTCCTGACAGTCAGAAACCAAATTAAACTGCCGCAATAAAAAGCCGTGTTGCTTTTATTTCCTGTTTTAAAAAGCTGCAAAGGGAAATACTTGCTGTTTTATTTCATAGTTTTATTTTAGCAAAACATTAATTCCTCAATCACTAACCAAAGGTTTCTAGGTGTTCTGACAAAAATATGTTAGTTTTATTTTGTTAAAAACAATCTATTCCTACCATGAATAATTCTTTCCTCCCCACCAAACAAATATATGCATTTTCTTTAAAAAAAAAATCAATTAGTAATAGAACGTGAGAAAATATGCTGCTGGCATTCAAAGAAGAGATTATTAAATGCTTTGGGTTTTTTTGTTTTTTTTTTTACATTTTTAAACAGGTGTGTCAGTAAGTGTGGAGAATGCTGCCCAGGAAGTGATAAAATATCTTCTAAGTGAACCTCAGACAAGAGGTAAGAATTTGTTGTTTTAACCAGGATATTATTTATCAATTGTTACAAATTTTAAACTATTATAATTAAACACAAATATTAAATAATAGATCACAGAATAATGCATTGTGTGGATATAATATTTATTGTTATATTTATATTTATTATTATTTGAATACTTTAGTATTATTCTGTTATCTTATGGTCCACTTGTGCAGTGTGAAATTAAGTCTTTTAAACACTCAGGCTCTTTAAATAGATCCAAAAAAAATACAGGTGGATACAATATTTACCAATGTGCTGCATTTACATTTAACATCATTAAATGATCCAAAAGAAATGTAAATAAATACAAAGGTCTCCATATTTATTTGAATTAATTTAGTTTCTATATATTTGATTTTTTTTTAAAAGGTGCTGCATAAATTCAACAAAAGCATTGGCATTTACAGTAAAATTATATGATGAATAAACCATTTTTAAATTTTGTCCAATTCAAACAACTTGAAGACTCATTTAGCTTAGCATTTTATAGTTTATTTGTATTGAATTTGAGCACATTTCGACGTCAAACCCATTGCTTTAAATTGATTAAATAAGTGCTGGTATGTAATATTTTTATACAGATCTATCTATCTCAAATATATTGCCCCTTAAGCACAAAAAGTTGTTTAATGCAATTCAATTCGCTCCGGAATTATGTTTTCCTAGTTTTCTTCCACTATATGTTAAACAGTTATCTTGTGTGGAAGTACTGCACCATTGTTGGTGAAAAATTAGTTTATTGTTTTCAAGATTTGAATATCTCCTTTTATTTATAGCATCTTTAAATAAAGAGAAAAACAAATTGAGAAGCTTTTCTGGAAGTGAAGAGAAAAGAAGTGATAATAACCTTTTTGTTCATTTCCAGGTGGGGGCTACCACACAGCGTTTGTGCTCAGGGCCCCCAAGTGGCTAGCACCTCCCCTGATCCTACATTCTTACCTGAAAATATGTCACTGTCTTTTTTTTGTTTTTTGCAGAATTATATTTCCAATCAGATGCCCTAATGCTAGCTTGCTGAGTCCAACCTCTATTTACCTGTGCAGTGGAAGGCTGCTCAGAGTGCTGTCAGCATTAAGCTGGGACCTTTTGGAGCCAAGTTAACATCACCTGGCTAGAGGTCCTAGTTCACTGGAAAAAAGGGTAACATTAAGTAGTACTGTGTACCATTGTATAGCTGCCCACTTAAGGGAATACTCCAGACTAAAACAAAGAATGCATAAAACTTTATTAGTGATCTTAAATTGATTTTCTTAGGATCCAATGTCTAGCGGATGTTTAAAATTGGCTTAAAAATTGAATACCAAAAAGAAAAAAAATATATAGCGCTATAAAGAAAGAAAAAATATAAATGTCTTTAATATAAATGTCTCTAGGAACAATTTTCAGTTTTATGATGACCACATCAGAGAAAAGAACAAGTTTGAAAAATGCAGCAAAGCCTAAGTTTCAAATAGATTTCAAAGTGTTTTATTAAAAAAAAAAAATTTGCTTAACATTAGCTATATAAAAAATATTCAAATAGTAAAACTATAGGTTCAAATAGGTCAAAATCTAATGTCAGAAACATTAAAGAGGTTTCTTATCTGCGAGTTAACAAAATGTATAGTTTTGACTTTTTAAGATTATTTAAAAGATGGAAACGATGAAGAGATTCACTTTTGCCTTTAATATAATCTCTCTGCACTTTAATTACCCATCTATTCTCCCAGTGGATAGGCGTGGTGACGAGGGTGCAAACAGTAAACAGTGGACTCCTCCTCCTGAACCTGGTCAGTTCATGCTCGTTCCTGCCAGATGTTTGGAGGTCAAAAAAGCTCCACCACAACTGTCTGAAAAACTGAGCTGAATGGGACATTCAGGTTTTAATCTAATTCATTAATGTTTAAAAAATTAGAGACAAAAAAAAACAAAAAACAGCCATCTAAGTATTTAATGAATTTGATTTGTCTATCAGTAACTTAACAGTCTGAAATGACTCATATCTGAAGGTTGAATCATTTTGTTTATAATTTTATATAATATGAAGCAAAATTTATTTTTATCACATTCAATTAAGATAAAAGAAAACTTAGAATAAACAATAGCCTTGTAGTTCAGAGAACATTGAAGAATAACTAAAGCAGGGTTAAACACACCTAGGAGACATTATTTTCCAAAGGGAGTCCTTTAGTCTTTTTAAGTGAATATTGGACAATCTAAATGCTCCTGAAATCCTGTTGAATAACTGAAAGCTTCTCTGTCTTCTCTGCCCAAGGTATCAGGAGCATCAGCCTTAGCCAAGAGAAGAACCACAGCATCGGAAATCCACTTCAAACTTTTTCTGTTGTGTCAAATCTCCTGCAAACTCCTGCCGTTTTTCATAAAAATTCATTTTTGCACATTAGAAATAAATTTAAGTTTGATCCCTTTTCTTTTTGTGTCTTGTTGTTATTTAGTTTGTTGATATGCATGTATTCTCATCAGCATACAGCTTTCCTTGCAGAGTCAGCTGACAATAAACCTGTCAATTAAGAATAAACCTGTGAAAACCGCACAGTGTTGGGCTTTCGGTTTGTGCAAAATGTGATGTTGGACTTAAAGCCTCAAAAAACGGAAGAAAAATGAAGTTCACCTAAATGTTATATTGAGGATTAAACCACTGAAAGGAAGGTCTTTATTTAATCAAAATGTTTGTGGGCCACATGAACTATGAAAGCTCTTTTCATTTCAACCAGACAACATATGATTTAGAAAGCAGCTACAAGATGGTCCCACCTTTTAGAGCTTCTCTTCTTCATATTACTGATATTTATTATGATGATACTGATGGTAAAATGTACAGTTTCAAAACAAGCAGCACATGCTTCTTTCTTCTTTCAGATTCTGATAGAAAATGTAATCTTATTCAGATCAGAGAAGTTGCTCAGAGTCTACAGAAGATAGCTGCTCACCTCTGGGCTCACCTCTCAGGAAGTGGCCCAGATTAACAGTTAAAAAGGCATTTTATACATCTCCAGTCTGCCACATCATCATATTTTACATCATACACGTTAGCAGATGAGTAGACATCCATGGCTCCAGCCTTATCAAAATGTTAAACTTTGTTCTTAGCTGAAGGACACCGTTCTTATTCCATTTCCAAATCTTTGCCACATACAGAATGAAGATTATAACTGTATATCCGGACACAGGAACTGTCTTAATTAAATAAACTATTGAGGAAAACATCAGTTCTGACAAACAACAGGCAGCTAATATTAAGGTGTATGAAAACTCACACATCACCAATGATAATTATCCTAACAATTCCCACTGAAAAGGTGACGTTTTGTCTAATTGTCTTCAGGGTTGTTGTTGAACATTATGGCGTGCAAACTGGAAGCACGCCTTTATTTATGCATAACATTGTTACAAAGCTGTTGATTTGAAGGAAATTTGAGGACTCAATGTGCAATTCACTCTCAGTGAAATGACCCCAAAGCATGATTCTACCACCACCATGCGTGTGCTGTGTTTAGCTCTCAAGACTTCCATCCTAACTCCTCTAAACACATTACTGTGTCCGAATCCACTGAACATTTCTTTAGAGCGAATTAGGCTTTTCTATCAGAAAATTCTGCAAATTTTAGGCTAACTTTAAAGTATTTCTTTCAGAGCAGGGGGTTTGTTTTCTTTAATAGCCAACCTCTTAATAGGCAGTGACAGAAAATCTCTTTGGAGGGTTCACTGTGTTCCAGCAGCCTTTATCATGAAGGACTTGAACCTTTTAGGTATTATCAATCTGGTAAAAACTGTTTTAAAATAAACTGAATTAAAATAAACAGCTGCTTGTTGTGAAAACTCACATGCCTATAAAATAAATCTTAACTCCTTGCCATTACTTAGATAATACACCACTAGGAAACCAAAAATGCAAATAGCCTTTAATTGACATGGTGTTTATCTGTGCTGCTGCTCCTAACAGCCAAAGAAATATAAAAAAGGATTAATGGCTAAAACCTCGTGCTGGAAAAGAAGGAGCTTAAAATGAGACGGTTTAGCTTTAGTACCTGAGCTGTGAGTGGGAATGATGAGAAGAAACCCTGCTTGATCCATCTGAGTCATTTTTCTGTCAAACCCACAGGATTCTCAGGGTTTCAGCTCTGCAAAAATGAAAAGTGTGCGCACATTTTAGTGTGTTCACATGCTGACTCAGTCCTCAATGACTCAGCTACTCTGCACTTTGTTCGGATTATCTGAGGCTTATTGCACAGAGACGGTGCTTCACATAGAGAACCAACACTGTTTGTCACCCTGAGGTTTAATGAATCCACATAAATTCTCTGTCATCTTCTTATTAAACTGAGCGAAAAGCAACTTTTAAATTCTGTGAAAAGCTTAAAGAGAAAGCAGAGAGTAAAAAAAATATTAGTATCACAAAGTTATTTAAGTGATCCAAGTGATCCTTTAGGGATAAATACTGTAAGATCTAGTTTTGTTTAATGATAACTGGTGCATGTGTGATTCTGCATAACTTAGCTGCAATTACAGGTGAAAATTCTCCTGTTTTGAACAAATTGTTCCAGATTACGACGTGTACCCCACCTTTGACATGAGAGATGGACAAACAGTTAGAGTTCCAACATTTCATTATAACTTCTGATTTACAAGTCAATTCACAACAAATGATAATCAGTCTTTAATTCATAGGTTTTGATTGCCTGTCATTAAAATAGATTATTTAATACTTTATTTCAATAAGTGTATTCAACAAATAAGATCATACACTTTTTGGGAACTTCAGTCACATCTTACTATGATTGAGCCTCAGCCGTGATGATAATTTGGAACATTGGAGGAACATGATGCAGGTTTGCTTTCCAGATTCCCAATTTTCCCCAATACAAGGCGCTCCCAAAGGATGGAGCTTTAAATGACATCCTGACACTTTCTGCTGAGCTTGCTACAAAGACTTAAGACCAGCCCCACCCACCACTTTTGCCTGTGGAAGCTCCAAAGGCAGACACATTGAGGAAGGGCGATCTAATTGAGAGGCCTTGAACCAGAGGATACCTAGATGTCTGTCCCTGAATGCTGAGTGACCACGGTCCTCAAACTCTGTTCAAGGAGAATGTGGAACCAGAGATCTTATGGACTGGATGAACCACGAGGCCTAACAAAGGACACTGGTAGCCTCCCGGCCAGGCTATCAGTCTACGTCACTAGAAACTCTGAGACTTCCTGAATGTTTATGCTTAACTTGGGTCAAATAGGATGCAGAGTTTAGTAACCCACTGTTACCAGCTCTTCTTTGACGGATAACCCTGGGTATGATATAGGGTGTGACTATGTAGCCAAGCCAGCTACTACGCAAGATTGGAAAACTGAAAGTATGTCAGATCATTTTTGAAATGACAATATTTCTTGGTAGACCCAGCATAACTTAGATAACTTTATTAACCTCAACAGGGGCAATTTGATTGATCAGTACATGAGACAAACAAAAACAAAAAAATAAACATGTAATAATATAAAGTAAGATTATTAAAAATAAATTGTAACAGAGAGCTGGTGCACCAAACTTTATAATAATGGAAAAATAGAAAGCTAGTTAAAATATAACATAACAGCCTTCGGAAGATGCAACCCTTAAATTGGGAACTTGGGACACACCCACACAGTCAAATATGTCTACATAGATATTTACTCTCTGCTCAGAGAATGTTAACCTCACTTTGCGAAACAAATCCCTGGTGAATGGAGTAGGCAATTGAGAGCGAGTTCAGCAGCATGTCCCGTTGTAGCTAACGGACAGATTGTTGTTTACTAATTGGCCATTGGATAGAACGCCTGTATGGGTTGGTGAGCAGAAGAACAGCAGCCATTTTCCAACATTGCAACACCAGAGGTCAACAGCGGAATCCTCAAAACAAGCATCAAGTTCAGCTGAGGTGCAGACTTTGCTGTGTATCATAGGAAACTGCGATATTCAGCTCTAGCTGGACAAGACATGGGAAGGTGTTAGCGGGGAAAATGCATTTTGTTTGCACTGTTGTGAAGAACGGAACACAGTGCTGACAGTCGGGGTTTCAAACACACCTCAAGCTGTCAGATAGTTCATAGAAACACAACAGGTTCCACGCTGAGAGCGAGGTCAGACGGAGGGCAGCTGTGTGGAGCTTGAATCATTAGAAACACATCGGCAATTATTAATACAACCCAATAAGGTCTAGATGAAGGAGCTATACATGGTGCACAGCTTGGTTGGCTGAGGTGAGAAACCAGCTCTCCTATAACATGTCATTAGATGACCACATATGAAAAAGTCCTCGTCTCTAGAATTGTCCTTCCATGTCCGAGACGTTGCTCCTGTCAGGAAGGGAGATAAATGGAATATGATTTGTAAGCTCCTTAAATAGCTCAGGTATCAAAATATAAAGAAATTGTCTCACATACTTAAATAAAATATCACTTATTGCTAAATCAGATTAAAGTCTCAATTCATGATAACATTTTTCAAACAGCTTATCAAATATTTTTGGTGTTTCAGCCTGTTTGCCCTGAATGATACAGAAACGCCCCGTCTGTGCTGAAGGATGCCATGTTTGACCTGAGGAGAGGTGACATTTTTTTTTTTTTTGCAGAAAAAGTACAAATATGCGATTAAAAAACAACAATAATAGCCTGAAACTAAACCCTTGCTATAAAAAAAAATTTATTCCGATCTAATTTTAAAAAAAGGCAATGCCAAAACAGCTGAATTCTTGGGTTTGTATAGAAATTTAGATCCAAGTTATCACCAATGAATACTTCGTCTAGCTGCCGTCCTTGTGGTGAGTTTGCAGTCATTTTGTCTGAACAACATCCAGAGTCCAGCCCCTCTAAGCCCAGAAACAAGGCCCTACTGGTTTACAGATAAAGCCCTCCGTACCAGCAGACAATAGAGCTGGGCTTTACCAAACGTCCCCTCAAACTGCTGACTGTCCACTACTGCTAATGCACTCCTGCTCTCTCTTTATAGATTCGTATTTGTCTATTCTTAACAGCAAAAATTTACAAACCCAGACATTTGAACGGAAAGAGTTCTTTCACTCAGGAGCTTTCGAAAAAATGAAAAATTAAGTTGACTGTTCTTTTATATGTAGATAAAGTAATTAAAAAGCATCTCATCCACCCATCCATCCATCCGTGGTACTCTCCACCCTCTTTCCCTCTCATCGTCTGTCTATTCAGCATCCATGCTGACAGTGTAACTCAGTGTCCCTCTGACCCAAAGAGTCAAGCTGACCCTCCAGTCGCCTCCAACACCCACTGGCCTCCCCCGGCTCTGCTGCAGAGCTCACCCGGCTGCGCAGCCTGTGTGTGGGCTGTTCCGTCGCTTCATTTCATCCATTTACGCCTCGTGCTGCGGATCATGTGTGAGTGTCTGCGTGGGATATTCAGAGTCACCTGGGCACCCTCCTCCAGTACAGGTCAGATTGAATTAATGTGAAGTACGAGAAATGAAGCAAAATGTAACACAGTGATTATACTTTCAGCTTGATTTGGTTTTATTCATTAAACTGTATAATATTGTGTATTTACTCATCAAAGCTTATGTTGCTATTTGTTTTTCGTGCTTTTTAAAACAGATACATTTGTTTAACCATCTAATATACCTGGTGTACCAGAGAATTACTTTAACCAACAAACATCAGCTGAAAATGTCTAGAAAACTGTCCAAGACAAGAAGTAAATCCTGAAATAAAGCAACTTTAATCAATTTTCCTACAGTCCCTGACTGTTACACATCAAAGGTCAGAAGTCAAGGAAACATCCACTTCATATTATTTGTGTTGCTTTCCACAGTGGACTAATTATACAACAACAACCTCATTTTATATAGACTAAAATATGCACATCAATTCCCTAGATGTCTCATTATATGATAAAATAATAAGACAATGAAGGTTCCTGCATGTCTTTTAATAACTTAAAAAGACCTATGCACTTTGGGTTGCTGATTATGATTGGCTGCAACTTACAGTATTTCTTTGACAGCAATAATTAGGATTGCAACAGAGAACTTTTTTTTTAATTTTATTTAGAACATTGGAACAATCAAAGGAAAATAGTACATAGACTGGAAATGTGGGACTGTGGATTCACATAATGAGCAATCCGTTTTAATGTAAAAAGACTGAATTTAGAATAGAATAGAATAGAATAGAATAGAATAGAATAGAATAGAATAGAATAGAATAGAATAGAATAGAATAGAATAGAATAAAAATACCTTTGGTGCTGAATGTTCAGGAAGTGCCTCTCCACCATGGTCTGGTCAAAGATTGGAAACATCTACTGTACACCACAGCTGTCGAGTACGGTGGTGGCAGCATCATGATGTGTGATCCTCATGCTTTTTACAGAGAAGGTGAATAAATAAAGAAGGAACCCAAACTTGAAGCTTTTGGCATTTCTTAATCCTCTCGTATATCAGCTGTTGGATGTTTGGATGTTGATGGACACTTCATGTTCTTGGCCTGGTTCTCTGACAGTGGTAGAGGAGTCTTCCTCAAACTGGACAGAGTAATAGAAAGTAAATTAAAGTCTTCAGCCTCTCCTCATATCAGCAGCCAGGTGGCAGCAACCTGGCCAGAGTTGGACATTCCAAGGGGAAACAATGACAAACACACCTAAAGTGATTATTATGGATAAAGCAAGCAAAACCTTGGATTTTCAAAGTGGTCTTTACCTTTAAATCTCTGCATGTAATGCATTGCATTGCTCTTGGTAATTTAAAGCACGCATGCAGATGTTCAGGTAATAAAATCTATTCTATGATTTTCTCTACGCATTGGTCTTGAGTTAGGCTGAAGCCAGTATGAAGCTTGGCTTGTTTGTAGTTCATAACTTTGCAAAAAAGTCTAAAACGTTTGCACTATACAGGCCTGACCTTCCAAAGTTTTGCTTGTTTTAAGACGTGTGAAAGCTGATCTTCAAACTAGATGCAAACCTTTCTGTGTTCATGACTTGATGAATATGCAGACAGTATATTTATGACCAAAGGGCAAAATCATGGCTGGGGGATTGCAGGTGCAGATTTGGCATCTATTTTTAGCACATTTGAAAGTAAAGTTCAAACTTTCTCAAAATATTTTTTGGAGTCATCGTAGCGACAAAGGAGACCTTGGTACAATGGTAGACATTCAAGAGGGGATCTATGTGCAAGTCAACATACTTGGATTGCCAAAAATAGAATTCTTTGTATACACTGTGTATACAAAAAGACAATAAAAGTTGTCAAAGTCTAAATCATGGAAAATATTATTATTAGGAAAAAGGATGTTTAGGCAGGCAGAGACATATAATTGCAGCGGGAAGCAAACAGTTTTTATGCAACTAAACCAAAACACCATGACTGAACTTAAATATTATATCAGGGTTATAAACAAACTGAACTGAATATTAACAGCCTCCAAGAAGAAGGAACCATCATGGAGCCTGTAAAGAGACACTAGATGTGTTTCCATGAGTGTCTTTTTATGCGCGCTTAAAAGCATAGAATCTATAGACTGATAAAAAATGGTAAACCTTCATTCAAGCGAGACGGTTTTAAACTTTTTGTAAAAATAGTAAATGTCCAAAAAGGAAACACTTCTCAAATAAGTTCTGATATAGTAAACATTAACCTGACAGGACTGATCAGCATGTGTTCACTGCAGGCATCCTACCCTGAATGTAATTAAAACACTCACTAACACCTTGCTCTATTACTAATCTATGTGGCTTGCTACCTCTGCTCCCTGTTTATTACAACATGAAAGTATGATGAATTTACGATTTATATGATTAATTTGCTCCAAACTAGAAATGTGTTGTTTTGTTGTAATATATTTTAATAGTGAGCAGTTAATGTCTGTTTTTCCAGGTTTTATTAATATATAAAAACACTTTTTTTTAAAATTATCTGCTTATTTTTTAGTCTCTAGTGGCCTTTCTTTTCTTATTTCTGAATAACAATCTAGTTGGGAATTTTGAAAATAAATCTGTTATAGTATTTGCCAAAAGTATGAATGTTACTTATTAAAATAAGAGAGGTGTGAAGTGTGAAGTAAGCTATGCACTCACACTCATCTATTCCCATTCTCTACTGCCAGCCGGTCAGCAGGTCCTCTAACCTTTTCTCAGCATTAGCAAACATTTAATTCACCTGTTCAGAAAAAAAGATACAACCTCCACTTGGTCTCTGAGTCTGTTTGTTTCCTGAAGTCGCCACCAGCTCTCAAAAGGTTTACCAATGTTTGAAGTTAAGTCAAGATCTGCAGCAAATCCATCATGGACATATAAGATGGTATTATCAGCTCTTGCCTTGAAACAGGACAGGGGTTGAGTTTGCATGACGCTGTTTAGCAGTACAAAGGAACTGTGCTGCGTGTGGCCAAAGTTAAAACCAGAGGTCACCTGAGATCATTAAACTTAGGGTATACACATAATGCTGTAAAAGTCCAGTTTTTATTGGTCATCTATGGGGCCCAGTTTCCACTGGTCCCTGAATGTAGAGTTACCACAGAAAGTGTCCATATAATTGTGCAAACAGGTGTGGATTCGGCCAGCTCTGATTTCCTGCCTCATTTAAGTGCTGACGAGGATGTAGTTGTGATCTGGTGAAACATCACATCTATCTCCTGGCAACCCACCATCTCCCCAACCCCACCCCCGACAACAGCTCACCTTGTTGGCTCTATTACCGGTAATCTCTTCTTTCCCAAACTAAGACACTCATGTCTAAAATGATGCTGCAGGGTGATCTAACCAAGATCTTCAAATAACCAAACAATATGTTTTACCACTAATATGGTTTCCAGAAGATAACTCCTCCCTTCTGTTACCCCCATTGCCTCACCCTGACTCCCTCTTTCTATCGTCTGACCCAGCCCTTGTTTCAGGTCCCAGGCCTCCCCCATCTCTAAATCCTGGCTTTGTGAGGGAACTGGGCTGAAACAATGACCATGTTAGCTGACAGAGTGTTGGCTGCCTGATCTGTGCTGACAGCGTCTCCTCCCTTACAAACCCAGCCATGCCCGACAGTCAACTGCTGGATGAATGATGCCAGCTGAGTAGAAAAGGTGTGTGGTAGGTTGGATAGGGAAAAGCTTTTAGCTGCAGACAGGGCTGCTTTCCTACAGGTGTTTTACAGTTTGGTTTACCTTGGGCTAATAATGTGTTTTAAGTTGTATCGCATTATGGAAATAAAGTGGACTAATAGCTGATCTATAATTTGGATTTTAGATTTTATCCTCCTTTCAGCTCTCATCAGGCCAGCTGAGATTTTTGTCAGCTGGTCTGATGAGATGGATTTAATGATCTATCTTAAATCAAATGGATTTAAGATAGATCTCCACCCATGACTATATGATTGATTATGTAATAATTTAAGTTGGAAGCAGATGTATTAAATAAATATGTTTAGTTTACTAATTGTTTAGAATGTTTCTTTTAATTCATAATGCAACGATTAAATCAGGGAATTATATGGAGTGAATTTTTTGCCAAAACATTGCATACAAAAAAGCATGTTGCACACACACATAAAGCATGTTGCAAACACATAAAGCATGTTTCACTATCTTGACACCGGCACTTTTCAGTTGTTTTGATTGGATGGTGCTTCCTGCTGTCAGAATGACAATTCTTCATTTATCACATGACTTTTGGCAGAAACTTGCCGCGGAGTGTGTAGAATTGTCTCGTACGCAAGGAGAGGCTGTTTTGTATGCGAGCAGAGATAATTTTGTACTCGGGGAAAATTTATAAATTATATTTTGAGTGCAATGTTAGAGTCCGGCTTGTAAAACAATTTTTTTTTTTGTGTGCAAAATATAAGGACAGTTATCACACAGTTTTATTTGTGTGTGATATTTGAGGAGAGTTTGTAACACAAGTTTTATTTGTAAACAATAAGGTTTATTTGAGTGCAACATGCTTTATGTGTTTGCAACATGCTTTATGTGTGTGTGCAACATGCTTTTTTGTATGCAATGTTTTGGCAGAAAATTCACTCCATAGAAATATAGCAAATATATGTTAAAGCGGTACTAAACAACTTTCACTTTTGGTCCATTTTGGCTCCCCCCAGTGGACAAGAGCTGTACTGTTTTGGCTGAAAGAAGACAGCATTTCCCATGATGACCTTCGCAATGGTTGCAAAATTATGATCTCCCGATCCCCTGCAGTTGGATTAAGCTACCTTTGTTTGCAGTGGCTGTGTGAAAGATGAATGTCGATGAATTGATGAATCTAATTTTGGTGAAACAATGTCATATGATAAAAAACATTTAACTTTGGTTTTGTACCGCATTACTCCCAGCACCCCTTTAGAATTAGAGCTTATTCTATGAAAAATATTATTTTTTTAAATTACATAAAGATGGGCTTATCAAAGCTAACGCATCTATTTCAAATCTATTAAGGATCTTCCATGTATAAATGTCAATTATGTGCCTTTTGAGTCTTATCAAAGTACCGTAGGTTGAAACTTTCATTAAGGCTCTACAGCATGAGTCTTAATTTTATTCATGGCATCCTACATCATGAATCCCGTACTCAGATGCAGCACTGAAAGACAGTTACTAATTGGGATCCAGGGGAGGATACAGCTATTAACATTCATCGATATGGTGTTATGTTACCCTTTGGACCTATTCTAGTAATGACTTCCACTAACAAAAATACATCCACATCTCCAACAGAAACTGCTGAGTTTGTCAGCATCATTAAAACAAAGCATGTAGTTTGTCTGTGGCTGAACATGGATAGCAGAGGGAAGTGAAGGTAGGCTTTGCTCATTTTAGGCATGTTTTAAAGATGACTCTCCTTAGCTGGAAAAATACAATATCCATCATAGATTGAGCACTTTCACAGCTTCAGCTCACAATCACTAATCTCAATATTGCATTTTAACTTGCAAAGAGGATACTGTGCTACTCCGGAAATAAACCCTTAAATTATGTTTTACAACCCCCTTAATTAGGCTTTTATTACGCTCTAATTGAGGAGATAAAATATCCACTGAGATCTCTTTTACCAGAGTTTCCTGGATAGCAAAAATGACAGCACATGTCATAGTTCACAAAATTGAATAGAAAATTTAAAAAAGTAACATTTAGAATATGAAGGGCTTGGGAATGAGGATTAAAATGCAGGAGTTAGAATTAAAGTAACAGCATGAAGATGTAAAAGGTGTAATTATTGGAGATTTAAAACACAGGAACTTTAAAAGAAATAAATAATCTGAAGTTGTTGTACTTAGAATGGAACAGAAGGCATTTAGAGTCACACCTAGCACCAAATACAAGAAACCCCCAGATTGTTCTAAAAACGAATAATATTCTCCTAGACAAGCTTCTCTGTGTTTTTAATGTCCTAGTGTGGCATTTATCTGCCATTAAATGGTCCAATGGAACAAACTGCAACAAAATGATTGCTCTCCCTTGGCTCTGCTCTTGGAGGATATTTAACTTGGGTTTAATCACAATCACCGTCTGGTACACATGCTGTACATTCCTTTGCTGAGCTCAGATCAGAAGGGATTCACACTGTCCTGCTGAAATCCAGGCAGAGACACACACAAACAACTACACGCACAAAAAGCAGCTGCCTCCTTTAATTACATTTCACTTTCTCTAAAATGAGATCCAAGCACTGCTGTTTCTATTTTTTGCTGCTTGACTTAATAATAACTTCCTGACATCATCATCATCAGTTGGAAAATTCACCCAGAGATTTGTTCTGTGCAAAAGCAGAAATATCTATTTTGGTATAATCCATTTTTTTGTTTTGTTTGTTGGTTTAATCAGGAAATTCAAACACAAAATGACTTATTTGAGGAAAATAAACAAATATTTGGGGAAACCTTCTAATTAGTAAGAATACACATTCATTTATTCAGAGCTTTAGGGTAGCTCTGTGACTTTGGTGCAAGTTGTGCTACAAACAGATGAAGAAGTGTAATTATGTTTGTCAGAAACATAATTACCATATTTCCTCATTGTTTATAATGACTTATTATATTCCCTGGGTGGAATAATGCACCTGCTCAAGCTTTAAAATGTTCTCTGTAATCCACACAGGTTCAAAATAAAGCATACAGGCTCACATAACCCTCTTCCCCACTGAAAATAGCAGGTTAACACGTGGTTTTCAAGCATGGGTCGACCGGCTAACAATCGGCATTTGGCTCCCTTCCCATTGCCAAAAAAAGCTGGGTGTGACCCTTTGCTGGCAAGCTGCGTGGCCTCTGTCCCCCCTCGGCTGTGTGTCTGGTGACACCATTATGCTGGGTTAGCTTTGATGATGTCTCCAGTGCAACAGAAATCAGGAAAGTAAACAACGGAGAGCATCATGGAAGAAAGCCAGGGCATAAGTCAGGGTGTGTCCCTCTGAATCCCTCTCATCATTGCTGCTCAATGTTTATCGAATGTAAACTGAGTTTTTTCAGTTTGTTAGATCAGACATGGCTGCCGCTGTGTGTTGACGTCGGTACATTACGCTCGTATCATGTATCATATCATCGTATCATGTAAATTAGTGGGTCAACCCGGCTCTGAACAGAGTGGAGTCAATTTTAACACGGGTTGTTTGCCGAGTCCTTTGACCCTGGTAGACACGCGTCAGTGAGCTGTTCCCACTGCCACTGAAAGACGATTGTTCCCAGGTTTAAATGTTTTTTTCTGCCAGTGCAGAAGGGGTAATAGGCTGAGATGCACCACCACGAATATTTGGTTAAATGCTTCACTCAAGTTGTACCCTACACTCACTCTTTTTGTAGCCATCAAGAAGCTTTTAGTATCTCTCTGATTAGGTTTGAGTACTTAGCAGGATGTCCACACATTTTCACTGCTACATAAAAGTCCTGGGAAATTATCCAAGCTTTGTTTGTTGGAACACGTGTGTCCAAGTCTGTCTCTCATTGAGCAATCTCATTGTTGAATTAAGGTGAAACTGAAGAAATGAGAGTTCCTCCTCCTCCTTCATTAATCCATCCACTTGTTTAATCTGTTAGTGCAAATTAGGCCTTTGACCAAAAATTTAAATTACGATTTTTTTAAACCAATGTTTTTTTATTTGATTTTTGTTTGCACTAACTCAAGCATGAAGGTGTTTAATTTAAAAATTTCAGTGTTTTTGTTGCCTTGAAAGCTTGCTTGTCCATTCCTGAATGGACAAGCAAACTTTGTGTGAAAAAATTTATCTGCAGACCTGCGCTCTACCGTTCTTTGAGGGAACAAATCCACTTTAAATGTATTACCACCACCGAAAGGGCTGCAGTGAAAAATGTTGTCTCTTACTATTGTTAAATCTAATGTAACCAAAATTGAATGTCTCGGAAAATTGCATTTTGTTAAATTGCAATTGTATTGCAATTGCAATTAATCGCCGAGCCCTAGTACCAATGGCAGCAAAACAGACCCTCAGCATGATGCAGCCACCTAGTCTGATAACCGGCCTGTTGTTCTGAGGTTTAAAAGTGTTGTTTTCCTCTCCTACAACCCAGAGGTTGTCAGTTTGGCTGAACAACTCTGTCTTTTCTCATCAAGAAACTTTTTTCAGAAATGTCCTAAACCAACCAATATCCATGAATAATTTTTAAATAGTTTAAGTCAGACCCTTAAAGATATGTTTAATGTGTAGCTTTTGAAGGTACATTGAAGGCACTTTTTTCCAAATATATTTAGGGATGTAAACTTAACTATTAGCCTGCAGGTATAACTTTAAACTTTTGCTTGCAGTTTGTGATTTGTTTTATTTTTGTTTGTTTTTTTGTTTTTTTCAATAATTTAAGCTGTTCTCTTTGGAAATATTTCCACCTTTAAACAAAACAAAACAAAAAGCAAATCAAAAGTATCTCTAAAGTGTATGTGAACCTTTTGTTTACACCTAACTTTATAGTCTGTAGTTCATCTATAAAACATGCTATCAGATCTATACCGCTAAAAAAAAAAAAAAAGCCAGAACAAAACATAACACTATAGGTTTTAATTTTCTTGACTTTATTGTCTTCTTAGTTATTTTTGTAGTTCTTATACATTTCATTTTAATCATCTACAAAGTTTTTATTCTGATTCTGAGTTCTGTCAGTGCAGCTTATTTAGACAGGCAGCTATGTCAGACCTCATGCAGTTCTCCACCCTCTTTTATTATAGTAAAGCAGCCCCACCTCTGCCTGCCCTATTATGGGAGCGTCTGCCCACCCTCCAGCCAATCAGCTGACTGAATTCCTCCCTCCAAGAGATGCCATGGGTCTGGACTAGGCCAGAAATTCAGTTAGGGGAGCAACAAGCTGGCAGCTGGGTGGTACGGGGCAAAGCGCCTTAGTTAACAGAAAGAGGGGAAATATATCTGATAAAATAAATACCAAAAAGAAGGTCACAGATGCTGAGTGATGTGAGGCGAACGTGAGACACAGAGAATCACAGAAAGAATACTCAAGTTCTGCTGCAGGTGGAGGTGTGTCACCTTGGAGCTTTGGAGGAGAGGCATTAAGGTTGGAAATTAGAGGTAAGCCAGCTGCAGGTGGTTTAATTATCTCTGTGCTGATGTCTGAGAGCTTTCTGGTAATGCTTTTTGGGGAAAAGATGGCTTTGGGGAGTAAAGAACCCACAAGCACTGATAGAAAACACAACAGGTGGCCCTTTATGTTACAATTAGTGACACTGATTACTCATTTTATGAAACAGGAGTGAAATTAAAACCCTTTTTCTGGCAATAGCTTGGCTGCACTTCATCTGCACTCAGCTACTGTTTAATTTTTACTTCAAATTACCCGGAAACCTTGTTTAATTTTTTGAAATGTCAGTATAACTTTTGGCAGCCTGAGAGTCGTGCAAAACTGTTTATGAAGCAGCCTGCAGACTCCACAAAGCTTATTTTGGAGAGTGCAACAATGGAGCGCTGTTGAAATACAAAGACAGTTTAAGTGAGACAGCTGCCGCTTGTGTTTATTCCAACATGCCAGTAGCTGGTTCTGAACACTCAAGTATTCACTTAGGTTTATGGTATTTAGTTGCAGCGTGACATGTCACTGGAATTTGGTTTACTTGCACAAGGAACTTTTAAATATTATTGAAATCATCTTTATTACTTTTTGTTTCCTTTTGAATATTTTTGCCAGTATACCACCCATAAAACCCAAGTATTTAACTTTTAAAACAAAAAAAAAATTAAAAATACAGCACTCTCTCTGGGTGTTCAGGCGGTGTTCTTACTGGCAGAAGGCAGTCTGTCAAATAGCTGAATCTGAATGTTACACGGCAGCAACAGCTGCAGCATGACAGTCATAGGATCTGTTTGTTCCCCCAATTCCAGCTCCGCCACGAGCTCGCCCCTCAGCTTGGTATGCCCGATCCCCCAAAGTGGGTACTAAGATGCAGCAGCCAAAGGATTCTCTCTGTGATAGAAGATATCCAACATATGTGTGTCCCTGGATTATATAATAAATCCAGTAGTAGCTTTTAGATTGTAAAAAAAGACCAAAATTAGACTATTGATGCAAAAGACAACCTGCTAGGTGGTGGTTCTGTTGTTAATGTAGGTTATCATGTTGCCTTGTGTGAAGAAGAAATTACTCATCATTCTAAAAATAAGGTAGTGGCAGCATCATGCTGTGGGGAATGCTATTCTTTAGCAAGGCAAGTGAAGCTGATGGAAGCCAAACACGGAGGATGCTGTCAGAAGTGCAGTGAATGGATTTAAAGCATATTGATGTACTAGAATAGTCCAGTCAAAGTCCACAACAACAGTAACCATCTGGAGCAAGACTCTGATACTACTGGTTAAAGATATTCTTAATCTTGTTAAACTGTTTTATGAAAAAACATTTTGGACAAGAGAAAATATTTTTGCCCCTGGATGTGAAAAACTGATTGAGAGTGACAGATGCTTTTAGTTGAAATATATTTTCAGTTTTTTCCTGAAAATATATTAAAACTTCAATAAAAAAAAAAAATTTTTTTGGTCGAACACAAAATCTAAATGTAAACTATAAAAGTTTATGGTGTACAATAGAAGACTCTGTACATGTCATTTAAACAGCTCATGAAGTGTTAACTTGGGGAACAGATGCTTTAATGCTGCACAAGCAGCAGGGACGTGTTGTTTAGTTTGAAGGGAAATCATTTCAAAACTGAGATGATGGATGATGATGGTGATCACCAGTTTCCTGGCGACAAACTTTGGGCGGTGGGCAGCGTTTTGCTTGGACCAGAACTTATGGGTCAAGTGGTGTCATGAGTTGACCTCATGAGGAAACGCCGCCTGACGTACATGCAGAGGTAAACATCCCTCAGAGCGGTCAGGCGCTTTTACAGGAAAGATAATTTATTTGGAAAAAAAAAAAAAAGACTCCAGAGCAGATGCTATCATCACATTACAGATGATATTAAAAGCTTCCAGTTTTTTTATTTTTTTTATTTCCACTATCTCTAGCTCATCCCATCAAACAATAGAGGCTAGATTTGAATCGGTAAGATATATCTTTTTCCTGTTTAGATGGAGGCATTTCCTGTCCACAGGCTGACGCCTGCGGGTGTGCCTTCTTGTTTTCTATGTGATGTTTAAGATTTGGGCGGGAAACACCCTCCAATCTATCTCTGTAATCACTACTGATTTAGAAATTGAGCTGCTTGGAGGCTGATTTTATCTAAAGAGGCTCACAGCGGCCACACTTCCGAAACGTCCGACTCAGACAGCCCCAGTGAGACAGAGGGCTGTAGGGCCTTACTGAAGCCTGTTTTAGGGCTCTTTAATTCAACCTATCATCTTCTTACTTAACATTTATTCTCATTTAAGGCCCCTGCTTGGTGTCTATGGTGAGATATTTAATTTTTTATCAAAGGTCTACTAAATAAGATTGGAATCACTGACCAGGATCCCTGGAAAAATTATGTATAGCTGTGCTGAAAACAAAATTAGATTGTATAAGGTTATGATAAGAAAGATTTTTTTATATATATATTATGACCCCAATTTAGAAGGTTTTAGTCTGTAACTTTTAATGTGATCAATAAAAAAAAAAAAATAATAATAATAATAATAATCTTTACTGTTCTGATTGACGTAGAGGTGGAGTAAAGCATAGCAGCCAGATGCTCTGCTAATGAAATTAAATTGATTACTTGAATTTGTCATCAACAAATAAGCATGCAAATATAAAAGTAGGATTTTTGGCAGTTAGTTGCAGTGGAGCAGACGGGTTCCTTTAAACAAAAAGCCAAAAGGGACAGAGCAGGGAAATAAAACCTTTGAGATTTAAAATGTTGCTGTTCATTTAAAAGGGGTTATGGAAGTATTTCCTAACTCTTTTAATCATTGTTTTCTTTAAAGTTGCATCTAAATGAAAGACAAGACTCATTGAATGATGTCCCTTAGATAAGAGCCAAATGGAGAGGTATAATGGTGAATGTATAAAATATCTAACGACTGCAAAGCACGGGGATGGGGGAGTGATGATCCGGGCTCTTGTTATCCACAGGACCACGGCGCCTTACAGTCATTAAGTTGACCGCAAACTGAGCAGTATGTTTTGATATTCTAGAGCAGGAGGTTTGAGGTCCTTCATAGTAAATCTGTTTTTGCTTCCACTCACCTGAATCCAACGGCTGAATTATTTCCTCAGTAAGCAGCCGAGTTCTCCAGAGTCCTGCTAACGAGCTGCTTATTTGACTCGGATGTGAAGAAGACATTGGACCTCAAGGACTTGAAGTGAGGAACTCTGTTCTAGAGTCAAATGAGCGGTCATGTCTCCATAAGCTGATGCTCAGCGTAAACTGGGTCATGCAGGTTAAAAATTAATGTTGTGTTCTATAAAAATTGGCCAAAACAATGTGAAAGACTGATGTCATTGTACAGAAATCAAAATACTGAGAAGCTATTCATTAAGTGGAATCTACATGCTTTGGAAAGATGGATTTTACTATGATTATCATTCATTTTGTTATGTTTCACTAGATGTGGAATATGCTGTCTGTCTTTTTACATATGAGCTCATACTTGAATTCTGGTTAAATCAAGACCATCTTTTTGTTCTGATTCTTAAAGAACAAATTCAGAAAATTTTTTTATATCATTTTTTGCATCTCTGCAAAATAAAATGATCCTATAATATTCATTAAATGATGGTGAGATTATTTCACTATTTCTTAGCGATTTAGTTAGAAACCTGCAGTCATATAACTGGTGAAGATTCATCCAGGTCATAGTCATTCCAAAAAAGTAAAAAAAAAAAATCAGTTGAACTTTGTTGAGTTCGAAGCTTTATAGAGTAGACCACAAGCAAAATCTTCTTTGGCATAGAAAACATGCATTTTGAACTGAATGAACAGTCCGCCTGAAATTAATTTCGTTTGTCCATAAGGTCAGACCTATAACCCAGGCTGAAATGTTCCTCTAAGGCCAGTAGATGCATCTTGGTGTAATTGCATGGGGCGGGTCATAAACCAAACCAAAAATGTTTTGTGTGAACACAGCAGTAAATGCGTTCAAACTACTGATGCATTCAAATGTTCGGTTCATTTTTCATTAGAAAGGCTCTCGTCTTTAAATGTTGGTGTGATAAGGTCATCTTTAAAAGACTCTGGCTGCTTTTTCTGTTCTTTTCTTTGCCTAAAATCAAGTAAAGTGGAGGACAAAAGAAATGCCAAGGCTATAAAATTTTTCAACTGAAAACTAATATTAGAAATCATGTGTTTAGGAAGAGCGATGAAATTCAGCAAAGATGTGATGCATGCATCATCTCTTTATAGTTGTTCATCTTGTATTTGTTGAGTTTTTCGTTAATAACTTGCTTTAATAAATTGCTTTGTTAGGACCAAATACATTGACGTTCTCTGATAACAAAGGTCATACTGATCCAGTTTAAATCAAATGCAGCGCCAGGTCATCCGTGAAATTTCCAAGCCTTTTTTGTTGTCTGAATGATTCATAGGTCAGAAGGGAAGCAAAGGGAAAGTTTGAGGAACATCTTTGAAGCCTTGAGTTTAATGCAGTCTGTCAGTTTTATTCTGCAACCTGCTTCTGTTTTAATGAGTTGATCCAGATTATGCCAACAGAAACATGGAGAGTAGGATTTAAACGTCTGATGTTTACAGTCTGACTTCCATCCGGCATACAAACAGCTTCCCCTCCTCCAGACCTGTGATTGTCCTAAAATTAGATCCAGGAGGAAAAAGAAAAAAGTTGGTGTTATCTGCTTAGACTGCCAACGATTGTGAAAATGTTCAGCAGTATTTCCTGAGTTTGAACTCTTGTGCCTGAGGAGAGGGGGTAATATTTTTGTGTCTGCTGTCTGGTTTCTCCTGATAAAACCTCGCTCTGCAAATAAATCCCAAACACATCCTCAGCTGTCTGTCATGTGCTCTGTCCCTGCTGCAGCGAGTCCTGTTGGAGCGGCGTCATTATCAACTGTTTAAAGCACAGCGTGGGGCTTGTTTTTCTTTTGGCAGACAGCTGATTCTTAATGCCAACCACAACATCTATTGATGTGTCCATGTCTAATAGACTTGGAGAGAACTCAGAAAATGATGAGTCCCTGTGGTCAGGTTCAGGAGTTCTCTTCTTTGTTTTTGTTTTTAAATATGTTTTATGATAAATGGTTTAATCAGAGTGAATGAGGATGGCTTTGTAAAATGAAGTGAGACTTAGTTGCTCTGTGTACCAACTGTTTCCAGAACTGTGAATAATTGGAGCAGAGCTGCTTAAACCTAAAGAGCAGAGGCTACAGTTTAATAGCCTCATTAGCATTGAGATGCAACAATTTTGTTTGACTATGCAGCAACCTCTGTCATCCTGGCACCCAAACAATATCCAAGAAATAATGACTGAATGGTACAAATGATAATAATAAGATGTGGATTTATATATTTTTGAGCAACCAAGATAATGTATTGGTTTTTTTTTTATGTTGTTTTATTCTAAAGTGTTATCAATGTTCTGTTGCATTAATGATCTCGTACTGAAAGATATCATATTAAATTTGAGCCTTTTTGCTTGTTATAAAACAAATGAGTTTAAGTTGGTTTTCAAGCTGTTTATGGTTTAGATCAGGGGTCACCAACGTGATGCCCGCGGGCCCCAAGGGGCCCTCAAGGACCACATGGGGTACCCTCAGAATCTTATGAAAACAGAACAACTCATCAGTGCACTAAGTTTGAAATGTTATTTTTTGCTGCTGCTGTTATGTTTTCTCATTAATAGAGCATTTCATCATTTTAATAATTTAAAACATATAAGTATTTACAGGGATTTTAAAATGACAATATCTAGAAGCAAATTAGAAATATAAAGAAACAATAGAGATATGTTTATTATCTATGAAGTTTAGGTGAATGCTGACTCCTCCAGTTTATATGTCAATATTAGTAGCCCATCCTGTGACTCAGTACCCATGAAGTAGCACTTATTCTTAAAAAGGTCGGTGACCCCTGGTTTAGATGGATTCAAGGCAGGTTCACAAGGCAAATCAAGTATTTTGCATCACATCAAAGTAAAGAAAAAAGACATAAATGGAACATGAAAATATTTTTATAAAAGAAGAAATGTTTTGGATTTTCACATTGATTAAAAGTTGCTGTAATGAAATATCCTTGGCAACACCAGAACATTTGCCATCAAAGTCTCAAATTTCACAATAGAAGCACAGGTGAAACTTAACATCACAGAAGGCTGCCAAATTTTTCTGTATGCACAACTTTTGTATTGGCTTAGGGAGACCTTATTTTTGGGAAAGTCCAAGAAGTGCTGGAAAAGTAGATCACCTTGGTTCCTCCAGAGCTGCATCTGGATGACTGTAGGATTCGCCAGTACCTCCAGCTTGTAAGTCTACCCACACACATCGTGAGCTGGAGGTAGGGAGGATGATGAACAGTCCTTCTAGGGCTTTTTTTTTTTTTTATGCCACCTGAAAAACTACAGAGCTTTCATTATTTCATCGTTTAACATTATTTCCTCCACATTCTATTTTGACTGAAAAAAAAGCTTTGTCTCAGCTGCACTCTGATCCCCGTTCCTCTCTCTCTATGCTGTGCTGCTGTTTGTCAACACCTCAGTTCTATGTAGTAGCACGAGGTGACAGTGGAGCAGTGAACGCCGTCACCACATGGGGTTCAGCGTTAGCTGCTTCCCTGCCCTTCTCCGTACAGTTAGGGATACTAGTAAAAATCTGTCGCGCTCGGTCTAAATCCACCTCAGCATTCATGTGTTCAGGATGTGCAGGTGGCACAGTTGTTAATGCACACCACCCATGTAAGGAGGCCTTAGTCCTCGAGATGGCTGACCCGGGTTTAAATCCGACCTGTGGATTTACTGTCAGAAAAACAAGCCACTAGTGCCGTTAAAAAAAAAAAGTTTGTATTTGTTCGATGGCATGTGTAGTGGGCGACAAAAGTAGTCAACCATTCACCCTAGTTAAATAAATGGAGATTGATGGATTTCACTCAGTCTGCACTATTTTCTTATCTTTGCAAAGAGAGAACAGTTCATCATACAGCCCTTACAGCACAGTAAACAGACCTGTTCTGACTAGACAGAATTTTTCTCCCTTACTTATGTTGATGGAATAAACTGAAGGTTGTCAGAGTCAAGACAAATTACACACACACACTTTAACAAACCTTGAAAAAACAATTTAGCTTGTCCTGGGAATAAGTATGTTTGTATGCAAAACATTTCTCACTCAGACATTTTGTGGCCTTGCAGGTGAAACAAACTGAGTAAAAACATTTATCACTGGATAAATAGCATAACTAAATATATGAGACAAGAGAAATCAAAATTTTCTGCATACCTCCAAAAAAGAGCAGATTACTTGTAGCTGATTTCCAAAATCTAAAAGCAAACAGGAAGTAAAGAGAATTTGGAACAGAAAGCAAAACTAAAGCAGAAATCTATTATTAATATATCCAGAAGCTGTAGAAAACTAAAAAGAACAACTGATCGAAGTCTAATACATGACAAGTAGTCACCCTCTAAATAGTAACATTTCTCTTTTTATTAAGGCATATAAAGCAAAGCATGGTATTACAAAAATAATGGGGGATAAAAAGCAGAGAAAAGCTTTAGTTGCTGTTAAAAATATATATATATATATATATATAGCCATTGCTAATAAAGCCACCAGTAATAACTCTGCTGCAGACAAGTTAATCCCAATGCTGTTAGACAGTCTGCTGCACCTACACATGCCATCTTTCTTATCTTCAGATTAAAAAAGTCACAGAAGCAGGGGGGCTCCAACAGCCACTGGCTGCCTGAGGCATGAATCTTATTAGGTTTTAAACATTATTGCTCCATAATGATTAATTCATTTCAAAGGGAACTTGTCTGCAGAAATATGTGGCTTTCCTCAGACTTGGAAAGCTTTATTTAAAGGAGTCATAGAATGATTATATAGGGTATTCGGTGCTGGTCCTTAAGGTCTCTGAATAGGGTGTTTAACATTGTTTGGGCTGAAAATGGCATATTTGCTGTTCTGTGAGGCCTAATGCAAGCCTGGTTAAATGCCCTAGAATAATACAATAGGTTTTCTTCATTTATAGTATGCTCGTGAATATTTAGATGAGCTGTGCGCTGATTGGTTGGTTTATAACGAGCAAAGCTGTTGAGCAAAGCAAGCACTCATAGCAACAAGCACTAACTCACTGAAACATCAAATTGTTGATATGGTAGGGTGACCCGACGGCCTCTTTTTCCTGGACATGTCCTACTTTTCATACCTAAGAAAAATAATTAATTTAAAAAAGTCCGGGGGGAATTTCAAATTCGTAAGGATTTTGGTTGACTACAGTGCAGCAGTTCCTTTGGATTCGCCCGTTTTATGATAGAAGTTTAGAATTGTGAGATTTGCAGAGAAAGGAGGTGTCGATGGGGTTTAAACTTCTCTGTATGTCCGTTTCACCCACTGAACTGTCGTTATTCATCTATGACAATGTAAACTCGGTTTAGCATTCTATGACCCCTTTAAAGGGACCTCATGGATTTCTTTGTTGCTTAAGAAAATCCTAAAAAGGTCAAAAATGTCAAAAGAAATGTTTCAGCTAATCTTGATCTGCAACTGATCCGCTCTTATTAGCACAGCTTTTTTATCACAGGTTGGCTGATTGTTTTAACAGATACTGAGAAAATGAAAATACAGTCTTTTTTTTTTTTTTTTTACATGGCAAGAAAAAAAAACTCAAATCTTTCTTTTTAAACAAAACACCCAAAACAGTAAATTCTGTGAATTAGGAAGGAAAATGCATCCAGCAGTTTACCATCTGGCAATAATTAGGTCAGCTCACTCGGTTGAAGGTGAATTAATTTATTTTTATGGATCAAAACATGAACGGAGAAATAGAAATCCATTCATATCTAATCCAGTCTTAGCCAGTTTTTCATAACGTTTTCCCATTTGAAAAAGCATGTTTCTGTTTTGTTTCAAAAAGTTTAAAAAAATAAAATAAATTTGAAGCAAACAAAGTCTGCTGATAAAACATTATCTGAGCTTTGTGGGACGCATATGGGCTACATGTGGAACCAATGGCAGATGTAACATAGATTATGTCAAGGTGTGACAAATCTGTTTGAGACGGATTGTACGAGTGACTTCTGCCACAGAAATGGGGATGAGAAATTAGTTTGGTCTTTCTAAATCTCATGTTTTGGGGCATATTCACATTTTATTTAATGCATTCATGCAAAACACTGGAAACGGCCTGTTTGTCTGGTCTGTGGGGATGATGCAAGCTGCGCTTTAAAAACCAGTACATTACAGCTGTAGGTCTATTTGATTTGTAATTATTTTGTACAAACTGAAGCTTGTTGCTACATAATGTGCCTTCATCAGTGTTAAGGTGAAAACAAGAACAGTCATACCATATTGGGCATTTAATAACGATGATGGAAAATGATAAATGATGGAAATGCTACATGCTTGGTCGTAACAGGATGAAGCAAATATCAAGTTCTGGAGGGGAAAAAAACTGAAAAAGTAACAGGAGACTTCAAAATGTTAAAATATTTCCTTAAATTATTTCAAATTCCTTTATTTCCAATAATAACTTTAAACTTGGAGCTGTTGGTTATACATAAGCAGGCCTACAATTATCCTTTTTGAAAATGTCTAGCATGCTCCACTGCACCTGCAGGCAGTATGCAGGAGGGCAAAGGTCGGCGCTCTTTTAGGCCTTCGCCGGCGTGTGTAGACCTGCAGATGTGAGTCGGATCTATTATAAGATTGAGATGCAAGGCATTTCAGATCATCGCCTCCTCCTCTGGCGTTCTTTAACACCCGGGGAGTGCCACCTCCTCCACCTGCTGCTGTCTGTCTGTCTGTCCCACACAGACTTACAAATCTGAGTTCAGGTTCAAACCAAGGAATCATTTAAAACATTTTAAGTTTACATCTTTATTGCTGCCCTTTCTGTTTTTTCTGTTTTTGTTTTTATATTTAAATACGCTGTTGTGCCTGTATTGCATCAGTGGCTCAGTAGATGCAAGTTGATTGGTCCTTTAACCTGTTGGACTTGGGGTTTCTCCAGCCCACCCAAACAGGAACCCACGCTGACATACCATGCCTGGATATACACACACATTTACACACACAGATCAGTTTCCCTCCTCGCATAAACATAGCAGAGCTAAGATGGTTAAAGAAGAGATCACATGAAGAAGTCAGGACCCTGAAGAATGAGATGGGTGTGGTGTGTGATGCGAACAGATTCTCAAACAGCGTTTTTTTCAAATCATCTGCTGATATAGTGCCAAAATCAGAATGAGCCATTAGTAAAGGCAAATTCTTATACCTGGAAAAACATGGGTTCCACAAAACCCTGCAGTTTATCGTTTTCTACCCTTAGAAATGAAACATGCAGCTCCTGCTCTGAACTCCAGCCACTAATTATTTCAACAGAAAGTGGTTCAACAGAAAAGTGTGGAGGCAAAAATGGTGAGAGATAGCAGCACTTTTAGCAGAAGGCTGGGCCAGGGCTCTGAGGAGCAGAGGTCCGGGGCCCTTGGTTTTTGGGGGGACCCCAAATTTTGTGATTTTTTTTTTTTTGTATAAATTTTCAACAAATGTGTGTCTTGCATGCCTTATATTTTATCTAAACCTAAGCCTATAAACAATTAGGTCTTTTAGTATTTAGGTACGTTCCGTCCATCTATTTTCTATCACACTTATCCCTACTGGGGTCACAAGGAGTCTCCAGCTGTCTACGGGCGAGAGGTAGGGTACACCCTGGACAGGTCGCCAGTTTATCACAGGGAAACACAAACAGGACAAACAACCATTCATGCACACACTCATACCTAAGGAGAATTTAGAGAAGCCAATTAACCTAACAGTCATGTTTTTGAACTGTGGGAGGAAGCCAGAGTACCCGGAGAGAACCCACGTATGCTCAGGGAGAACATGCAGAAAGACCCCGGGCGGGAATCAAATCCGAAACCTTCTTGCTGCAAGGCAGCAGTGCTACCCACTGCCACACTGAGCAGCCTATTTTAGTATATAATGAATTTGTACCTGGAAATTGTCAAGTCAGAATATTTAATTAGGGGGGAAAAACATGCACCTGTGAACCTTGCATGAGTTTTTACCCACTGCCATTCCAAAAAAGTTTTTAAAAAAACTAACCTTATTTTTTAGGAATGATTATAACTGAGAATCTTCACCAGCATTTTCACCCACTGATTTGCAGGCATACCTGCTAATGCATGGTGAATAAGAAAGTTAAAGTTTTTGTTGATAAGGAACCAAAATTGTCCAGCCTTGGGGCCCATCGCTTTTTAACCGTACCCTATGGCTGTAGGAACCTGTTGGTAACTAATTATCTGAAGCAAATATTGGCTAAACTCCTCAGTTTAGCTTCATTCTCATTTATTTTAGGATAAGAAAACAACCTTTACTCTTTCAAACACATTTTAAAAGTATTTCAAAGAGTAAAGCTTGTAAAGTTTTTACCTCTTTTTTTGTTGTTTTTTTGTTCTCAGAGCTAACATGAAGAGCTTTTTCAGAGAGCTCACCTCAATAAATGTAAAATAGACTCCTGTGTGTCTTAAAGTCCTGAATATGATTTAATGTCACTCTTTTAAGTGAAGCTAAATTTACTCCTCTAGAACATAATATTGTTTTTATTAGCAGTCGCTTTGTTTGTTTTACCTTATTTGTCCACATGTCCAGAGAGAAAATCAGCAGTGTTATTGTGGGCAGGCCGCCTTCCTTCATTGGTCGTTGGCAACTGTTATTGTCTGCCAGTTTTATGTGAAGTGTGATCACTTGTTGGTAGCATTTATTGGAGGTGAACTGAGAAGTTATGCCAACAGTTTATCTTCATTTGGCCGACTCAGAGGAATGACCAAGGCTATGGAAAGAATGCGAAGACCGCCAGAAGCTTCAAGCTGCTGGCCTTGCTTCTATATCAGATCCTTTAACTTCGCAAGCTAAGCCTGACAAGAGTACCACGCTTTTTAGAGTGCAGCTGGGGACCAATTACTGTTCTACGGCACAGGTCACTTTATATTGCATCACTACTGTGGCCGCATATACTGTACTTATTTACTCCAAAAACCTGACTGTTAGGTTGATTGGCTTCTATAAATTCTCCTTAGGTGTGTGTGTGTGTGTGAATGGTTGTTTGTTCGTTTGTCTCTCTGTTGCCCTGCGATGGAATGGAAACCTGTCCAGGGCATATCCCAACTCTCACCTATAGACGGCTGGAGATGGGCACCAGCACCCCTTGTGACCCCGCTTGGGATAAACGTGACGGAAAATGAATGAGTGGATGGATGGATGGATGGATGGATGGATGGATGGATGGATGGATGGATGGATGGACGGATATTTACTACTTGTCTGTTTCTTCCCCTTTTCAGACTCTGACGCTGACCAAGAGGACAGCCATGTTCGCAGCCAGACCAGAGCTCAAGCTGTGAGTAGACCCGATAGGGATTCTTCCAGAAACTCTGCAAACATGTCCTTACAGCTGTCAGTCTTTGCACAGCAGAGTTGTTTGAGGTGTTTTGCATCTAGGGGCAAATTGATATGATAAGATCTGTTTTTAAGAAGTTGTGGGGTAAATCTGGATTGGTGGAGAGCAATTACCTTTTATTTATTAATTTCCATTAATTTCTGTGTGATTCACTTTTTTTTTAAACGTATACTGAAAAATAAAACCATTTGTAACACAAGAGAACTAGTTTTTCGACGCTCTAGCATAACATTGATTGACACTCCTGGTTAAGCCAAAACAAAAAGTCTAATGCTGTGCCCCAATGTGTGCCCTAACCCTTCAGTCACTATATAGAGCAAGGATTGTCTAGTGGACCTTATAGTGCGATGAGTTAACTGACTGTTCAGACAGATGACTACTACTTTTTCATTCCCCAGACATTAGGACACCCCAGTAAAATGGAAAAACCCCTTAATGGTGCTCCTAAAATTCTTCGTTTTATTGTAGAAACAAAGTCTCCCTAAAAAAATTCTAAAAAAAATCTGATCTTAAAACCTAAAGGGGGCATTAATTCTAAAGAATACGACAAAAATAGAAGTAGACTCATTTAGGTTTTTGTATATTTGAATCATTATGATCGGCTGAATGATCCAGTGATGACCAGCTTTTAGTTTTCTGATAGAGACAACAAGATTCCTGTATAGAATATCCTGATATCTCAGAGTTCACAGCTGAAAACAGGCCCCCATCATCACACATCTTCCCCCATGCTTAACAGCTTAAAATTAGGTTCCATTTGAACATATAGATCCTTTGTTTTTCAACAGACCCCTCTTGTCTTAGCAATGTTGATGAGTGGCTTTGTCTACATTATATTATGTTGAACAGTAGGAGAGAAATGACTAGTTATAACTTCCAAGACAGATTAACAGATTTGTTGTAAGAAATATGGAACTTTGGTTTTCTTTCAAAATTATTTCCTAAAACATTCCACCCCATTACTACATTTTGTCACAACAAAAGTTATTTTTCTCATTGGAAATTGAGCTACTGCAAAACTTTTTTTTAAGCTTTGTTTTTTCCATCAGCTTCCACCTACAGTGGAGTGCACTGTTAATCTATTTGGGTTTATTTGTTCCTTTTGCATAGAAGTGGTCTGAACTTTGTGTCACATGCAGGAATAGTTTTAACAGCATCACTATTTTAGGCACTGAGCTCTCTGTGAGAACCGGAAACACGTTACAGGAGTCACCGGTCACACCAGCAAGTGTTGGAACATGATGTTTTCACAAGATTTATCCTGCAAGAGTCCATGAAACAAACAGTGGAAGGAGATATTGGAAACAAGGTCATGATATACTTCCTCCAGAAAGAGGGCAGAGGTAAAGCTGCCACGACAACAAACCCAGTGGTGCCAAAACTGGACTTTAGTAATGTGTCTGAACCCTTTGACTCTACAATGTATTTATTTACTTTTTTTTCCATCCCTATAAAGTTAATAAATCTCACATATTGCTTTCAAAACATAGCTTTGATTTCAATCAGCCTCTCAGTGGGCAAGTTAAAACTGCAAAGAAATTCAGCTGTAAAACATGCTGGTAATCATTTTCCAAGACAAAAAATGAAAACATAAACTTAATGTTTGTATGTATGGGCATTGCACAGTGAGCTAGTTTATCTGTTATGAGAACACATCAGAGAACAAAAAAAGATTAACTGATGTCACTCTGAGCTATGGATGCCTAAGTAAATGATTGGGGGGGGGGGGTCCAGATTTTCCAATAATTAAATCTTCATAAACAAAATAAAATTGATTAAATTAAACTGACTAATTGGCCAGCCCTAATTAAAAGTTCAAATTTGTAGGTTTAACAGTTTGCAGGAATTTTCTTCAACAAGGCCGTTGTAGCCATAGATGTTTGAATTGCCGAACATTGATGCCTGTTGGACGTTGAAAAATATATTCAAGAATGAGGAGAAAAAAAGATCCTTTAAGTCAAAGATTGTAACCCGATGACCAGAAGAATATAAAGCTGTAAAGAAACTTTCTGTTGTTTGAGCTGAGAATGTCATGAGCTGTTTCCAAACTTTAGTGATTCCTGTCATTTATTTGCAAGGAGCATCTCCATTGAAGGTGTCAAGAGCTAAAGTCTGAAAAATCAAAATATTGTTTTCTGCATTCAGGTGAAAGACAAGAGGCGGTCCCCCCCCTCTACCAGATCCCCCTCGGCCCCACAGCGCAACCCTCCCCACAGCAGCACTGTGGACGAACAGGAGAGCCCTGAGAGAGTGGTAAGATGTAGAACAACGCAACACATGCATTTCTGGGCATGCTACAATACTAAGGGTTTTTACCTTGAGCTTGCAGAGGTGTTAAGTTAAAATATGCAATAAGAGTCTGAAATTACAGTATCATCATCTACATCTTGTTTACCTTAAGTATTTATGTTATGCCTCTTCTTGGGATTATAACTGTAAATGTTAAATGATGCCACCCTTGTCTTTTATTCTCTCTTACAGATAACTTGATCTTTTTTTTTTTTTTTTTGTACACAAATGCCATAAATATATTATTCATGGTTTCCTAAAAAGGAAATGCATCAAAACATGTAAACTAGCAATTTTTATGTTTTTTTTTTTTTTTCTGTTATTTTCTACGAATGTGTGTCTTGCATGCCGTATATGTTATCTAAACCTCAGCCCATAAACGATTAGGTGTTTCAGCGATAATTTTATTAATTTAAACTATATAACTGGAGAATTATTTTTCCAGTTATTTTTCTTTATTTCACTTAAAACAAGATATGATGGAGGAATCACTGCTATTTGAGCCCTTAAGCTAATGGATTAATTTATCTGCTTATGACAACACATAAGGACCCTCCTGAATTCCTGGAGTCCTATAAACTGATTTTGGCCTCGGATTGTTTTTTTTTAGTTTAAATATGTTTTAGTGTCTAAACTTCTTACTGAGGGATTTAAATAGTCTGTTGCAAGTTCTGTTAAATATTTTAGTTGTACAAAAAATGTATGCAAAGAATTTGGGGAGTTTTGAAAAAGAAGTATTTATTTTCTTAAACTTTTGAAATGAAAAAATAAATGAAAATATCGCATTTCATTTTTAGACCTACACAAGATGGAATTTGCATCTGCCAAGAGATTGTTTGACCCAGTTTTCCCAAAATACAGCATAAGATGCCCAGGGTTTTACGCATGCATTTAACATCTGTAAACTTTTCTGTAGGAGATGAATATCAAGGGTTATGAAGAACTGTTTAAGAATAGCCTAACATTTAATGCTTTCTCTCTCTCTTTTTAATGTATTCTTCTTCTGAGAATTTGCTCTTTTTTTGTTCTAGGGTGCTCTTGTGGTCTTGAGTCGATGCTGTGTTGGTGTTCTGTCAGATCAGCATACCCATATCAATTCGCATGCATGCAAGACATCAGATTTGGGTTTATCCCTTTAGTTTTGTACAAAATATAGACTTTAAACTACCTTGACGGGCGTGTGTCCCTTTAGTCATGTACAAGAAACAATTTAAGGTCAGATCGCTATACACTTAAAAAAAAAGAAAAAACACCAAAAAGTAAGTATGGTAATTAAATAGACTTTTTCTACATGACTAAAGGGATACACGCCCATTGAGTTAGTTTAAAGTTTATTTTTCGTACATAACAAAAAAAATGGGTATTGACTATGGGTATGCTGGTCTTACCGGGTATGCTCATCTGACAGAACACCGGCATGGATTTAGGGTTACTAGAAAATGCTCCAACGCAGACCGTAATTAAGCTAAACCCCTTCAATATTTATAGTAGTTGTCCCCCCCCCCGCCTGTTAACATTAACTGGATCAAACCAATCGGACTCCAGTTTTGGCTCAGCCGCTCATGTGAAATTACTTGAGAAACAATTCTATTCTGCACTTTGCACGTAATCTGTGGCAGATGGAGCAACAGAAGAAGGATGTAGGCTGATCTTAGGAGTCAGCTTGATGAGTCTGATTAACCTGGACTTGCTTTACTTCTTGCCTTCTCTTCCAGGGGGGCAGCTAAAGTCCCTTGAATATTTTTAATGTTTAGCAAAAGCTTACTGGACACTGTGGTTACAGAACATAAAGCTGCCTGGAGATTATTGTGAATCCCTTAATTTCAACATGGATCTCTGTACCCAGTTTTTTGTTGTTGTTTGTTTTTTGTTTGTTTTTTTTTAATCCACACTGACAGCTTATCTTTTCTTTGCCCCACGCCAAGGATGGACCAGAAAAAGGCAATTAAACAAAGCATGCCCCTTGTCTGCTCAAAATGGGGAAAAAAGAACAACAGTTACTAAATTAATTCTATTAAATCATTTATTTAAATGAATAACTTATAAACAACACTTTCTTTCAGCATAAGGGTACCAGTAAAGTTTGGCTCTCTTATGTATTTTCTTACATTTATCTTTTACCATCAGGTCATCTACCCATAGTAACTTTACAGTCATTGTTCTCATGTTATTGTTTATCTAAGATAGATAATAAATGCTACTACTCAGTTTTGTGTCGCCTACAGGTGCAGAAGGAGAAACTACATGCAGAGCTGAAGCAGGTATTGAGTCAGAAGAGAAGTCATTTAAGAGAGTCGACTTGCAAATTGGCCCAACCAGAGATGGATGCAGAGCCAGGAGAAGAACAGACCGTAAGCAGGGCTTTAACTGTTTGACATTTCTGTGATGTCATGGTCTTGGTTCTGTTGTTCTTTACTTTGCTCCTTGTTTTCTAGTTTTATTGGTTTAATTCCAGTTTTGTTGTAATTTCTAGATTTATGTTAGTTCTCATGTTTTTCTGTTGTCCTCTGTTGCCCTCCTGTGTGTGTGTGTTCCTTTCCCCTTGGCTCCCTCGTTGTCTCCTCTCACACCTGCTCCTTGTCTGCTCGTTAGCCCTCCCTTTGTCTCTCTCTGCTATATATGCTCTCCCTCTGCTCTCACTCTTTGTTGGTTCCTTGTCTTTGCTGCCCTCCCATGCTGTTGTCCACGTTCCTCGTCTCTCCCTGGCTCCTCGTGTTCGGTTTTCCAGATGTCTCCTTAGTTCTGGTTTGCTTTTTATTATTAGTTGGATTTTTGGATTCCTGCCTTTGTTTACTGTTTTGCCCCATTAAAACTCCCAGAAATCTCTTCATCCTCTCTGCCTCTGCGTTTGGGTCCTCAAATCTCAACTAACCCTGACATGCATTTGGGGTTTCCCCTTATAAAATGCCCTTTTTTTTGTTAACTTTCAACAGACCTAAATCTTTTTATGGCCAACAACAGATTATATAAGATGCATTTGTAACTGTGGATACTGCATATTTGTGTTGTTTTTTTTTTTTTCTTAAGTGTATTGAAGAAGTCTCCAAGTCTGTGGAAATTGTGGTGGAGACTGAGGCGGAGGCTGGGGCAAGTGGCTACAGTGTGACAGGTGGAGGAGAGGATGGGATCTTTGTTAAAGATGTCCTCAAAGACTCTCCAGCTGCCAAGCACTTGAGTTTGCAGCAAGGTACCCAAAGTCTTTTTGCTACTTTTAGAAGCTTAATTCTGGACAAAGAGTGCAAAATCAAATGTAACTGTAGAAATCATACATTGAACAGGTAATGCTCATCAATAGACCTGGATCTTTTGTTGTAGTCTTCATATTGTGATGTGTTGTCATGGAAATGCTAAGAAAATCTATCAGAAGGGAAAACAAGGTAGACGCAGAAACCAAGTATTGTTAATTATTCTTTTATTCATTAAAGAAGAATCACCAGAAGAGCTGTACATTTTTTAAGGAATAAATCCACAAAACATGCTTAGATTTAAAATGTTTTGTATGTTTTTCTCCAAATATTTGTTTGTTTTTCCTTTGCCATTTTTTGGCGTTACGACAGGATCTGAACAACAACTGGTTGATCACCACGGTAAACTTGATGTCTAGCAACCAAAACTATCAGGATATTTACTTAAACTATGACTGTCAGTCGCATCTGCAGGGTTAGGAGGGTCAGGATTTTTTGCCAAGCATTAAAGATTTGCTTTGATTATATAACAATTTTCCCATATGTTTTTTGGGGTGTGTGGTTTCATTAACTTCCATCTACATTAACAATTGGTTATAAAAATCTAATTTATATTTGTTTTTTCTAAAGATGAAAAAATAAAAATGAAAAATGAATTTGGATCATCTATATGTTTGGATGAGCTGTTGGACTCAGGAGTCATCTAAAAGCTTCGATTAGCTTCTCAAATAAAATTCTAAGCTAAAAAAAAAATGAGTGCTGAGTGAGCAGTGAAGATGGTCATCTTCAGGAATTAACTCTTTCTTTATGCATTTGTTACTTCTACCTACTTGTTACTCTCTATAGCATGAATATCTTCAAACATGCAAAACTTTGAACATATACAAATTAAGGTTTTTACAGATGTGCACATTAATTTGTAATTTTTTTCTCTGTGAAGGTGATCAGCTACTGAGTGCAAAAGTCTACTTTGACAACGTAAGGTATGAGGACGCTCTTAAGATCCTTCAATGTGCAGAGCCCTATAAGGTCAGCTTTCAGGTGAAGAGGACTATTCCTACAACTGAAGATGGTGTCCGGCCCAGAGTCCCCAGTGGGGAGGTTAAATTGCCCAAAGCCAAAGTGGCTAAAATGGTAATGAGTTATATTATTTGCTTATAAAATACTACAAATATTTGGTCATCATTCTTTAAGTTGTAGAACGCACTCAATGAAATCTTCACTGTTTAGTGATATAATAATGAGGTTTCATTGTTTAAGCAAAATTAAACATCTTGGCATAATCATATAACATAACCCAAAAGTCACATTTTATAAAAGGAAAAGAAATGACTTTAATATTCACTTGGATTACAAAGAAAAGGATTTTGGTGTTTTATATAGAACAATGCCTTGAAGCAGTTACCTTGATAGCCCCAAAAGAAAAGAATTCTTGACTCACCAAACTTAAGTACTCTAACATATGCAGGGTGAGATGACGACTAATAACAATTGCAAACGAGAAAAGAACAAGAACTTCAATAGCTGATTGGTCCAAAGAGGACGTGCCAATAAGCCATCGGAGTGTTCGCATAGTGGTTAGAGCGGGGCGACAGTGGCGTTGGATGTAGGAAATTGAAGGAATCCTGAAATCGAAGGATTGACGGTTCAAGCCCCGGCTCCGACTTTCATTGTTGTGTCCTTGGGCAAGACACTTCACCTGCATTGTCTACTGATGGTGGTCAGAGGGCCCGGTGGCGCCAGTGTACGGCAGCCCCGCTTCTGTCAGTGAG
>NW_015150963.1:340104-369956 GCF_000732505.1 Cyprinodon variegatus | reverse complement strand
TACAATGTAGCTTGCCACCATCAGTGTGTGAGTGTGTGTGAATGGGTGAATGAATGTAGTGTAAAGCGCTTTGGTCAAGTCTCCTGACTTGGAAAAAAGGTGCTATATAAGTACATACCATTTACCATTTTAGAGCAGTGCGCTTGTGCCCTGAGACACAAAGGCAGACCACTGCTCCCCTAGGGGATGGGTTAAATGCAGAGGTGAATTTCTCCAGTGTGAGATCAATAACGTTCAGTTGTTATTATTTAAATGTACCATGTCATTGAAAGTCTATTAGTTCAAGCTGTCATGTTTCACATTGAAATACCATTTAAAAATGCATTTCTGTTCCAGAGTGTAAAAGGTGTGAAATCATTCAAGACCCAGAAGAAAAGAGGGGGGCGTTTTGGTTTAAAGAGGCTGAAAGAAAAGCGCAAGGAGGAACTGGTGATAGAGGGGACACCCCCAAGGCTAGAGCCAGGGGAAGTTGATGTTGAGTTTTCACTTCCTAAAATAAAACAGAGGAAGAATACGAAGACTGATGTAGACGTCAGAGGAACAGGAAACATGGCAAAGACAAAAAGGAGGATCAGGTTAGTTAAAATATGTGTCAAATACTGTAATGCTAGGATGTGACAAATGATATTTTTCTGCTTTAAATACCTGAATTTCCTTTGTGTTAAACAAATTTGCAGGTTTCCCCATATGAAAGCCAAGGCGTACAGTGGAGCAGGGGGACAGCTTGAAGTTGAGGGACATGAGAATATCCCTCCATCGGAAATACCTGCGGCTAAAGTTAAAACCAAAGCAAAGGGCCACAAGTTTGGAATCATGTTTCCCAAGACTAAACACTCAAAGTCGGGTTTATCTTCTGAAAGTGGATCAGTTGAAGTGAGTCCTAAAGAAATAAACATCAAACCAAAATCAGTGGAGATCAGTTTGTCTGGTAAAGAACAAAACACTCTGGAGAAGAGAGGCTCAAAGTTTAGTCCCCCGGATGTGGAGTTTGTACTCCCCACGGGAAAAGCAGAAGCCTCTTTGGCCACCGTGAAAGGAACCACAGAGATCAAAGCTCCTAAAGTAGACATCAAAGGAGATGCTGATGTACCTCAAGGGAAAGTAAATATAGATGTAAGCAAGGAAGATTCAAAACTCAGAATGCCAAAGTTTAAACTTCCAAAAATGCAACTACCACGTCTTTCTGATGAGGTTGATGGTGAGAAAAAAATAAAAGAAGAAATAAAAATACCTCAGGCTGATATAGATATGCCAAAAGCAAAAGTTGGATGTGATGGAGAAATTAGTCTTCCTGATGTGGAGGTCACTAAACCAAAAATCAAGGTTGATATATCTGGAAAAGCTGCCTCAGCTCAAATACCCTCAGTTGATATTTCCATGCCAAATCTAAAGGGAAAGTCGGATGCAAGTTACTCACTTCAAGGGCTTGAAGGAGAAGGAAAGTCTGCAATAAAGATGCCTGGCATCAATATTTCTGTACCCGATGCTGGTCTGGAGTTTGATTCAAGACAAAGAATTCCAGATGAAGTTGAAGGCACTGTTAGAGTACCCCAAATCTCTGGGCCAAAGGTCGACATCGTACCAAAGATAAGAACTTCTGGGGTAGATATTAAGGGGCCAGAAGGTGGAGTAAAGGTCAGCCCACCTTCTGTTGATGTCTCTTTACCGAAAATGAAATCAGATTTTGTAGATGTGGATATGGACCATTTTGTGGGTGGTGGTGGAAAGTTCAAGCTGCCTGAGTTTGACGTAACTCTCCCTGAAAAGAAGTTACCAGAAGAAGGTGGGGGCTTTAAATTGCCCAAGGTAGATCTTACTCTTCCAAACCTAAATCCAGTAGTAACTGACCATGAGGGAAAGGATAAATTTCAGCTTCCATCTGTTGACATTTCTCTTCCTCAGTTAAAGGCAGGTGAAGTGGAAGTCAACACTGAGCACAAAACAGTGAAAGGTGGAAAGTTTGAAATGCATGTAAAGCCAATCCCTGAGGGGAAAATGGAGGGAGACATAAATGCTAAAGGACATCTTGAGGGAGCCAATTTTAAAATGCCTTCAATAGATGTTTCTCTGCCTAATCTAAAACCAGAAGGCCAAGTTACAGTTCCAATGTTTGAGGTTGAAGGTGAAAGTCTTCTGCCTTCTGTAAATATATCTATGCCAAAAGGAAATGCAGAGGGAGGCTTTGAAATAGGAAGACGAGATGTAAAAGGAGTACAGCTCAAAGAAATCTCTCTTCCAGCATCAGCTGAACAAGGCAACATTGAGCTTGAGGGAAGTGGTTCCACCAAATTTAAGATGCCAAATTTTGACATTGTATTACCTAAGGGGAAAAACGAAGGGAGAGAAGAGGATACTGAAACTGCTGTCAAAGGAGGAGCAAAAATCCACATGCCATCTCTTGATATTTCTCCTCCTACACAAAAAGACCCTAAAGGGATGAAAGATATGAGCATTGAAGTTCCTGAAATTAACATCAAATTACCTAAAGCAAAGTTGGATTTGAAAGGAACTGATATCAAAGAAGACTCAAAGAAATTTCCTACAAAAGACATATCTCTTCCGAAAGACAGAATAGAAGCAAGTGTACATGTTGAAGAGAAAGGGAAGTTAAAAATGCCTTCATTTGATGTGTCCATTCCTAAGGTGAAGATGGCAGAGGAAAACATTGACATTGGAGGACAATCTGTTGACATCGTCCTTCCAAAAGGCAAATTAGATGTGGACAAAGGAGCTAAAAGTAAAGGACATTTTCATTTACCCTCAGTTGACCTTTCTCTCCCTAAAATACAATCAAAGCGAAATGATGTTAACATCAAAGTGCCGGAACTTGGAAGTGGAGAAGTAAAAGCCCCAACTGTCGACATCTCTCTGCCGAAAGGAACATTTGAAGGTGACATTGATTTTGATAATGAAGCTAAAGGGGTTGGATTCAATGTGCCATCAGTAGATACTGACTCAAGTGCTGAAATTCCTAAAGGAGATGTGAACTTTCAAGGTCCAAAAGTCAAGCGTGACAAGTTTGAAATGCCTAGAATTGACATCTCATTCCCTAAAGGTAAAAAACATGGAGATATTGATATCGACATCAACTCTGGCATTGATGGGAAAATAGAAATACCTTCTTGTGATACTAAACTTCCTAAAGGCAAAGGCAAATCTGGTCTGACTGATAAGGATCTCGATGGAAAGGCAGGGAAACTCAGAATGCCTAAATTTAAAGTTTCTGTTCCGAAATTAGATGCACCAGAGGGTGACCTCAAATTGCATGGAACAGATGTTAAAGGAAAGGTTGAAATGCCAGCTGTCGATATTTCAACTCCGAAAGGAAAAGTAGAGGGAGATGTTGACATTGAAAACCATGCAGCTAAAGGAGCAAAATTTCATATGCCTTCATTAAACATTAACCTTCCAAAGATAAAATCTAAGGAGGCAAAAATTAATGTTAAAAGCCATGAATGTGAAGGACAAACATTTGAACTGCCATCAATGGATATTTCAGCACCAAAAATAAAATCTCCAGAGGCAGATGTCAGTCTCAAGGGTCCAGATGTGGACATTTCAGTTACAGGACCTAAAGATGATGTTGAAATTATTGTTAAAGACCCTGAAATTAAAGGAAGAAAGACAAAAGTACCTACATTCGACATTTCAATGCCAAGGGTAAACTTTCCTGAGGGTGAAGTCAAATTAAAGGGTGCAGACTTCAAGAGCAAGAAAATTGAGATGCCAGACATTGATATTTCACTGCCTAAAGGAAAATCGGACCGTGAAATTGATGGGCATGGCTGGAAAGGTGGAAAGTTTCAGATGCCTTCTGTTGATTTCTCTCTACCAAAAATAAAAGCAAAAGGACCAGAGGTCAACATAGAAGGTCCTGAAATTAAACAAGGAGACATTAACATGCCTGATATTGACCTCTCACTACCAGAAGGAAAGAATGATGAAGTAAAAGGAGAATTCAAAATGCCCAAATTTGATATTTCCTTTCCAAAAACAAACTTACCTGAGGGCCATGTTGATGAATCCAAGGTTAACATTTCTCTACCAAAACAAAAGGGAGATGTTGATGGCCACATTGGCAAGGAGGGGAACTTTCAACTGCCATCTATTGATGTTTCTCTGCCTAAAATAAAAGCAAACAAATCTAAAAGTGATTTTGAAGGTCCAGAACTAAAAAGTGACGTCACAATACCAAAGGGAAAAATTGAGGGTGATCCAAGTTTCAGAGGCCCTGGTGTAAAAGAAGAGTATAAATTACCAACATTAGAAGCCTCAATTTGCAGAGGAAAAGCTGATGTTGACTTTGAAGTTGAAGACTCCGAGATTATATCTGGCATGGTTAAAATGCCAAAATTCGATGTCTCCTTGCCTAAAGTAAGTCTTCCTGAGGGTAATAGCAAAATAAATGAACCAAGCATCAAGGTGGGGAAGATTGAGATGCCAGACATTGACATATCAATCCCAAAAGGAAAAACGAAAGGGGAAATTGAAACTAAAGGACATGCCAGTGAAGGTAGCAAGTTCCAAATACCTTCAGTTGACTTTTCTCTACCTAAAATCAAAGTTAACGTATCTGAACCCAGTGTTAAAAATCCTGATGTTCAAGGTGTAAAAATGAATATGCCTTCCCCTGATGCTTCAATGCCTAAATTTGAGTCTCCTGACTTAGAGGTCAGCCTTCACCGTCCAGATATGGATGTTGATCTTTCAACACCATCATTAAAAAAGGATGGTGATGTCAACATTGAAGAAATGGACATTAAAGGAAGAAAATTTAAGATGCCAAAATTTGATGTTTCTTTACCAAAGATAGGACTCCCAAAAGTTGATACAAACATAGGACCAGAGATGAAAGAAAAAACAAAAATTACAGCTGATTTTTCACTTCCCAAAGCTAAGGGACCAGAGATAAATGTTGAGGGTCATGAAACTGCAGGTGGGAAAATACATTTGCCAACTTGTGATGTTTCTCTCCCCAAAACAAATCCTCCGAATATAGATGCTAGTCTTAAGGCCCCTGGTTTAAAAGGAGGAAAAATCAAAACACCTGCTGTTGATATTTCCCTTCCTAGAGGAACAACTGATGGTGACCTTAATGTTGAGGCCCCTGAGTTTAAGAGTGGGAAGTATAAAATGCCTAAATTTGATATCTCTTTACCAAAGGTTACTCTCCCAAAAACTGATGTCCGTGTTGAAGGGCCAGATATAAAAGATGATATGGAAATGCCAACTGCTGAGATTTCCCTGCCAAAATTCAAGACCGATATAGAAACTGATGTAGGCAGTGGTAAAAGTAAGTTTCACATGCCCTCGATTGATATCTCTTTTCCTACAGTCAAAGTAAAGGAGGCTGATATTGATATGCAAGGCCCTAAGATCAAGGGCGACATGCCACTCTCTTCAGACATAGACATTACCATCAAGGGCCCTGAGCTTCAAGAAGACACGTTTGACCCACCAAACTTGGATGTTTCACTTCCTAAAGGTAAAGCTGATGGTGACGCCAGTGCTGAAGTTAAGGGTGGGAAATTCAAGATGCCAAAATTTGATATTTCTCTCCCAAAAATTAATCACTCAAAGGTTGAGGTCAGTGCTGAAGGACCAGATATGAAAGGAAAACTTGAGAAGCCAACCACTGACGTGTCATGCCAAAAGGCGAAGAAATCTGTAGATGTAAATGTTGAAACTGGCAAGGGAGGCAAATTTCATATGCCCATGGTGGATTTTTCTCTTCCAAATGTTAAAGCAAAGGGAGGAGACATCAAGGGTGATTTGTCCCTATCTAACGTAAAATCTCCTGAGGTAGATGTCAGTCTTATCTCATACCCCAAAGGTAAACCTGAGGGTGGTTGTGAGGTCGAGGGCCCTGAGGTGAGGGGGGGTAAATTGAAACAACCAGAAATTGAGTCAGAAAGTGATTTGAAGATAAAAGGCTCGGATTTAAAAACAAGAAAAATTGAGTTGCCAGACATTGATTTGTCACTTCCCAAAGTAAAAGTGGAAGGGGGTAGTGAAACTGAAGAATATTCTGTAAAGGGAGGCAAATTCCACATGCCAAACATTGACTTTTCTCTTCCTAAAATGAAAAAAAAGGAAACTGAAATCAATATTGAAGGTCCAGAATTTAAGGGTGGAAAACTTAATATACCTAAAACAAATTTTTCACTCCCCAACGAAAAGATTGATGCTGACCTAAGTGTCGAAGGGCCAGAAATAAAAGGAGGAAAGGGGAACATGCCCAAAGTTGATATTTCATTTCAGGAGTTAAGTCTACCTGAGGCTGGTCTTAAAGTTGAAGGGAGTGAATTTAAAGGAAAACCTGAAATCCCAGGTGCTGACATCTCAGTTATTAAGGAAAAACTTAAGGGTGATATAGATATTGAGGGACAAAGTGGTAAAAAACCCAAATTTCAATTGCCCTCAGTAGATATCTCCTTTCCTAAAATAAAAACAAAAGAAGCTGATGTGGCTATTGAAGTACCTGAACCCGAAGTTGAAAATTCACTTCAGGGTGGACAATTGGAGGTTGATCTAAATTTTAAACAACCTAAAGTTAAGGAAAGTAAACCTAAAATGGCCAAAGTCAATCTTCCAGAGGGTGAGTTCAAAATGAAAGGACCTAAAGTCAAAGGAGGCAACTCTGAGATCCTAGATATGAATATATCCCTAGGGGAAGAACATGAAATTGGTTTGCCCTCCAGCAAAGAAGGCAAGTTTAAAATGCCTTCAGTTGACATTAATCTTCCTAAAATAAAAGCTAAGGGACCAGATTTAAATGTAGAGGGTCCTGACATTGAAGGAGGAAAGATCAATATGCCTGATGCTGATGTTTGCCTCTCCAAAGGAAAGATTGAATCTGAATTTGATGTTGAAACTTCTGAGATTAAGGGTGGGAAGTTTAAATTACCTAAATTTGACATTTCTTTACCAAAAGCAAGTTTCCCAAAGACTGATGCGAGTGTCGAAGGGCCAGATGTAAAAGCACAAGTAGAAATACCAGGGGCAGACATTTCACTCCCAGAAGCAAAGACTAATGTGGAAATTGATGTTAACACTGGTACAAGCAGCAAGTTTCACATGCCCTCGGTTGATTTTGCTCTGCCTAAAGTCAAAGCAAAGGGAGATATTGATATACAACGACCTAAAATCAAGGGGGATTTTTCACATCCTAAAGCCGAGTTACCAGAGGTGGATGTCAGCCTCAATAGCCCAGAGGTTGGAGGAAAAATTAATCTGCCAACTGTTGATATTTCACCTTCCAAAGGAAAGGTTGATGGTGGCTATGAATTTGAGGGTGTTGAGGGTAAGAAGGGTAAGTTAAAAAAGCCAAATATTGACATGACTTTACCAAAAGTGACTCTTCCAGAAGGGAATCTTAAAATTCAAGGCCCAAAAATCAAGGCAGGAACCATTGAAATGCCAGATCTTGATATATCAATTCCAAACCCAAAAGCTGAGGGAGAATTTGACACTGAAGGACATGTAAAAAAAGGAGGCAAGTTTCATTTACCTTTTATACATCTTCCTGACATGAAAGCAAAGGAGCCACAAGCCAACCTAACATGTCCTGAGGCTGATGTTGACATTAGGGCTCCAGATACAAAAGGAGGAAAAGGTGGAAGGTTTCACATGCCAACTCTTGATGTAAACATGCCAAAATTTGACCTAGACCTAAGCTTGCCATCTGTTTCAAAACCTAGTGGCCCTAAAGGCGAGGTCAGTGGACCTGATACATCTGCAGATTTGGAGATGTTGAATCTCAAAGGTGATCTCAAACCAGAGCAAATAAGAGTAAAGACTTTAGATGTTGAAGGTTCAGCTGCATCAGTAAAACTTCCCTCAGTTAAACTGCCAACTGTTGACATCTCAGCCCCAAAAGTTGATCTAGACTTTGGCCTCAACAAACCTAAGGGTGATGATGTAAAAGTAGAGCTTTTGAAAGCAGAGGGAGGGCGACCTTCTTCAGGGGGCAGCTTTGATATACCTGATGTCTCTCTCAAAGTGCCAAGTTTCACTTTACCCAGATTTGGTGCAAAGTCAAATAGTAGTAATTTGGAGGTATCGGGACAGAAAGATGTTTCCCTCCATCAGCCGAATGTTGAAGGTGAGATTAGGGCACCATCAGTAGAATTTGACAGAGATGGAAAAGTCAAAGTAAAGAAACCCAAAATAAAAATGCCTTCATTTGGAATATCTAAAAAGGATACGGATGTATCTGTGTCTTGTCCTGATGTTGATGTTAAAGTACAAAAAGGAAAACCAGAATTACCCCACCACGATTTCAGGACTGAGGGCCCAGACCATAAAGTAAAGCATAAACTTAAGTTTCCCAAGTTCAAAATGTCATCACCAAAGGTTCAACTTTCAGAGGGAGAGGTGGAAGCGGAAGTGGGTAGAAAGAAGGGCTTTTATGGACCTGATGTCACTCTTCAATTGCCAAAGTTCTCAATGCCAGGATTTGGGTCCAAAGAGAGAAACCTAGATAAACCAAGTGGTGAACTTCAAGCCCAGCCCAAAGTCAAGATGCCTTCTGTTGAGCTATCACTCCCAGAAGCTAAAACACAAGAAATGGAAGTTCTTCTCCCTAAAGCAGAAGTTGATGTTTCAGAAGCAGATATCGAAGGTTATGAGGGAAATCTTAAAATTCCTAAAATGGATGTTACAATCCCCAAAGTAGACCTAGATGTATCGCTGCCAAAAGGCAAATCTTCAAAGAATGACGGACTTGATGTGGAACTTAAAGGAGATGAAGGGAAATTCAAAATACCTCAAATAACTATGCCATCAATAGATGTCACTCTTCCAAAAGGAAAACTTAAAAGTCCCAGTAATCCTAAAACTGAAATGGGGGATGATGGAGGCCAGTTTACACTACCCTATGTCAAAATGCCCAATATTGATATAACTGTACCAAAAGCTGATATTTCACTTCCAAAAGTAAAACCAGAGATCTCTGAAACCAATATGAAGGGGAACACGGAGCAGAAGTTTAAAATGCCCAAGGTTGAAATCTCTCTTCCCAAGAGTAAGCTCCAAAACGATGAGGCACAGGAAAAAATTGAAGAAACAGGTAAAATCAAAATGCCTCACATAAAGATGCCACACGTTGATATCTCTCTTCCCAAGGGTAAAACTGAAAGTCAAGATGTAGAAATCAGAGGTGAAGAGGGAAAACTCGAAATGCCACAAGTCAACATTCCTTCTGTCGATCTTTCACTTCCTAAAGCAAAAGCTAAAGGTCCAAATGTTCAGGTAGTGGGCAGTTCTGAGCAAACCTTCAAGTTACCTTATAGTAAAATGCCAGATATTGATGTTTCTCTGCACAAGGGAGAGCTTAAAGGTCCAAATGTAGAGATTGAGGGAGAAAAGGGAACTTTTAAGATGCCACATATTAGTATGCCATCCCTTGAAATATCCCTACCAAAAGGAAAGGTTGAAAGTATAGATATTGAAGCCAGTGGAGGAGAGAAGGTCAAAACACCAAATGTAAAAATGCCTTCAGCTGACATATCAGTCATTAAAGGGGAGATTGAGGATCAAGATACTGAAATTACAGGAAATGTTGGAGGAAAATTGAAAATGTCTCCTCTAAAAATGCCACATGTGGACTTTTCTGAACCAAAAGGGAAAGGAGTTCCAGATGTTGGGATTAGTATGCCTTCAGTTGATCTATCATTGCCCAAAGGAGAATTCAAGAGTCCTGGGGCTGGGATAGGAGGTACTGAAGGCAAAATAAATATGCCTCATCTAAAAATGCCAAATGTTGACATCTCCCTACCCAAAGGTAATTCTGGCAAAAGTGAGGGGACAGAGTTTAAAGCAGAGGGACACATACCAGAAGTACCCACGGGAGACATTTCTCTGCAAAAATGTGAAACTACAGGTCCCATCTCTGGCACTAAGAATGGAGGAGGAAAGTTCAAAATGCCAAAAGTTGATATATCTCTTCCAAAAGGAAAACTTTCAGTGGAAGGTCCTGAGGTGGACATACAAAAAGGACAAGTCAACATGCCAAAAGCAAGTGCAGACAAACCTAGTGGTAAAAAGGAGGCAGAGGAAGGAACAATCAAACTTCCACATATCAAGATGCCTAAGGTGGATCTTTCTTTTTCTAAAAGTAAGGGTACTGAAGTCCCAACTATGGAGATGGAAGTTAAAGGCCGAGATGCTGAACTTCCAAAAGAAAAAATGTCACTCCAAAACGATAACTTAACCAAAGAGGCAAAGCCTGATCTGAAGGCTGATTTGCATGTTCAAGGCGAGCAAAAAGGTCTAAAGCTGAACTTGCCAGCAACTGATATTAAAAGTTCAAAAGAAGAAGCAGAAGTAAACATAGGACTTCAAAGAGTTGAGGGTAAAACAGACAAGAAAAAAATAATATTACCAGATTTGGATCTAAACGCATCAGGAAGTCAGAGTAAAAATAATGGGGGCAAGGTCAAAGGTCCAAAATTCAAGATTGGGATGCCAAAAATGAAAGGTGACAAAGATGTAAAGTTAGAAAAAGAACAATGTAAGGATGATGTCGAACAGAATAGCCATAAAACTGACAAGGGTCAAATCAACATCACAGCTCCGGAGGTAGTGTTACCAAGCATTAGTTTCAAAACAGACTCTGACAGCAATGGAGGCCCTTCCTCTTCTAGTAAAGAAATCAAAGTCCCTAGAATACCAGATATAGAGTTTGATATTGGGACATCACAAGATGAAGATGATGAAACAGAAATGGAGAAGAAAGTAAAAATCCCCAAATTTGGTGTCCCATTACCCTCAATCTCATCTCCTGAAAGACATATGGATTTCTATGGATCAGAAATTTTCTATGATGGCCCCAAAAAACCCAAAGTAAAGAAAGCTGTTTTTGTCATGGTGAATCCAAATGAAACGGAGAAGGTAGCTGCAAACATCTCCTTTCCAAAAAAGGAGACGGCAGCTGAAAATGATACAGAAGATGTCACAATGAAGATAACCAAAACCAAAACGAAGCCTAACTCTGGGAAGTCTAAAGAGAAATCATCTGAAAGAGAAGCAGAAGAAGAGGAAAAGTTAAAGGGGGCGAAAATTAAAATGCCAAAATTTTCATTTTCTTCAGGTAAATCAGGGTCTGCTGATGTCCCTACGAAAGGAGATGGTTCAAGCTCAAGTCTCAATGGAGAAAAAGATGCAAGTCCTTGCAAGGACTCCAAGGATGATAAAGGAGCATTTGGGGGTAAAATCAAACTTCCAAAGGTGGTGTTTACTAGTCCTTACAGCAAGATGACAACAGGGGATAAAATAGAAAAAGATTTATCGTCAGAAGTGGTAAAGGGAGATCTCAACACATTTGAAACTACATCTAAAATGTCCTCAAAGGAAGTGGTGTCATCTCATGCCAGAACAGAGATGTTGGACAGGGACAGTTCAGAGTCTCCTGTTGTTCTTGGCGCAGAGTCCACCTCAACAAATGTTCAGATGTGGAGTGAAGTGGAGGCAGAGGAAAAGGAATCCACCAGCTGGTTCAAGATCCCAAAGTTCACACTGAAGCCACATGCAACAGGTAAGGACAAAATCGTATTTAACCAAGGCTGTCAAAGTCTCATAATTTCTACTGAGTGGATACTACGTATATAGGTGCATATATATGTATAACATCTCTGTTCCTGATTTTTCTCTCATCAAAGACAAAGTTTCCTTTCAGTCCTAAGTTCTTCACCTATCCTTCCCACTTTTCCTTCTTTCCTCTCTGTATCCTATCTGCCACTGTTTCCTGTGCTGCAGGCTTCCTCCAGATAACACCAGAGGGCTCCCCTAAAGCCCAGCACAGGGGTGAGCTGGGAGGGGAGACTGCAGTCTCTGGGTTGTTTTCCCTCCACACCTCGGAGTTTGACTACACCAGCCAGCACATGTCTGAAGAGCACAACGTATCCTCCACAGTGGAGGAGACTGTCACAACAGTAACCAAGACAACAAGAATCACTAACCTGGTTACCACTGAGACGAGAGCCTGCGAAGCTTCAACTACTCAACAAGTGTCTGATTTTAAATACTGAGATTGCTGTACTAATATCTTAAATACCTTTTGATTATTTAGTTGTTGTGAAGCTGTTTTTTAGGCTGACGAGGTTGCAGTGTTCTTTTAATGTGGAAAAATAAAAGTTTATATTTTATATATTTTAGGTTAGACATGATTGTGACTGACTGCAAGGACTTTATATCAACCAGTATTGATATCAGTATTACAGCTGAAGAGTTTAAGCTGGGATTTTTTCTTTAACATTTTACTATTTTTGTTGATTATTACGTTTTGTCAGGTTAGTTCTAACTATTTATCCAGTTATGTCAAGCACAATCTAAATATATACAGGTTGTGTTATCCTTGTATTTTTGGTTGTGTATTAGAAGTGCAAAGATATTCACAATTTACATCTAAAAAATCAATCTGAGTTTTTATGAAGAGGTCAAAAGAAATTAGTGCAGAGCAACAAATACAGACTGGGGTATGTTTATGTAAATATCTCTGTAGTATAGCTTTTTTTTAAAACTATATTGCTTTAAAGCTAAATGTTATTTTAATATTCATAAAAGTTTTTTTTTTTTTGATCCAAATATCTGGTTTGTTCTGTTTGAGGTAAAAGTTTGATATTTTACAGATGATAGCCAGTTTGTTTCTAAACTAGACGATAATTGAAGGCATTTAGTTGGTGCTATGTCCCAGCATTTATCAGTATGTGTAAGCAGAACGTTCTGGACTCTTTCTACGGTAGGGATCAAACCTGCAACCTTTCGGTTGCAGGTTGCTCTCAAACATTTAGGCCAACCTGCTGCTAGTCTATATTTTTTCGCTGTGGATTTACTGGGAATTGCACTAATTTCTCAGAAATCTAGATTCAAAACTGTTATGGTGGGGCATTTTTTTTTTTTCTTCTTTACAAACATTTTAAACTAAGTATGGGAATTTAAGGGATTTGATTTAAAGATTAAAACAAGATCATAGAAAAGGTTCTAAATCTTAAATCTTTTGCCAAAATGTTTTTGTTTCTTTTTTTTTCTTTTCTTTTTTTTTTTTGGCACTTGCGATGAAAATGAGGAGCCAAAGTGTAGCAAAATGTGTAAATAAAACCAATGAGGTTAAGGCACTATTTGCTTTAATTCAATTTACATTTCTTATTTAATGCTGTCCTACATTAATTTATATGCAATAAGCAAAGCAAAACCTTAAACTTACTTTTTTAAAAGTGCCTGCAATTCAATACATTCACCTAAAATAAAAGTTTTTGTTGTAGCTTTCAGATCAGTTTGATCACTAAAATGAGGAAATGGTGCATACAATTTAGGAAAAAAAGGATGTTCAAAATAGGCTTAGCAAAATATTTAAGTGAAAGTAAACTATTTGAGAACACATATTTTTGATTTGTTTAAGAAATGGAATGAAGCGGCTTTTAAAATGTTGATGGAGTTTTGCAGGTGGGAATCTGTTTTTTAATATAAGGGAAGGTCTGCTGTATGTGGAAAGATGTTTTTACTTTTCTGGATGGATTATGTGATTATATTTATTTGGATTTTAAGGTTGTCAGAACAAAGTGTTGTGCAAGAACTACATTGGACATAGTGCTACAGCAATAAAATAGTATTCACTAGAGTTGGTTGTTTTCTGACATTTTTTGCTATCCTTGTATTTTTACATCTTTTCTCCTGCACAAATGAAGACAGTATTTTAGGCAAGCTTCTATGATTACTTAGTATAACCAATTTGTGGATTTAGGCTTGATCAAACATTTTATATATATATATATATACGGATTTTCTTGGATTTTTCTCAAGCATTTTACATGCAGCACATGGTTTATACAAATTGATTTATATAAGGATAAATTGATTTATATATAGGAAGATTTTTTTTTTTGAATGTCTCAAAACTGAGATCAATACTAAAATCGAAAAAAGTAAGAAGGTCGAGTACTTTTGAAACCCTCCTTTAAAATTTGCCAGTAAATCTTAAATAGAGGAAAATGTAATTTATTTTAAAAATTTTCCTAATTTTAAACCTTCCTCTTTTATCTCAGTATTGCCACATTTAGATCTTTTTAATGACATGACAAACTTGTATTTGGGTTTTTCCAATTCATTCATTAACCAAACTTAATAGAGCTGCTAACTTTAAACGACATGAGAAACCTCAGATGATCATTTCTGAGCTCGGCAGACTTCCGACAAAATAAGTAAGTCAAATTGGGGCACACTTTGAATGGAGTCCAAGGTAACGCCTCAATCTCTCCTTGTGTGAAACCATTGGCATCACAAAACAAATCTGCAAATATGTCAGGAAGAGAATTGTGGACTTCCATAAGTCTGGATCATCCTCAGGTAAAATTTCCAGATATAAAAAATTATCCTCAAGTATAAAACATACTTGGTAGGACTTTGTCTCCCAAGATTTTGTTCCAAAATGCTTTAATCAGCCCAGGAAAAAAAAGTGAAAGACCTTTTGAAAATAGCACAGAAGCCTCCTCAATTGGACGTATGGTGCTAGTGGAACCATGCTATGAAATGCTTTGCTGAAGGAGGGACGGCTTCACTCCACAATAAAGCAAGAGGAAGAAAAATACATGATTTAAAAAGATCTATAAGAAAAATATTATGCTTTAATCAAAATCCTACGTCTCTGAAAAATGGGGGCGGAGCTAGAGGAGGGCATGGTCATGGCCTAGCTAATCTATGGCCACTCCTACCAGGGGATTGTTCCCATGTGGATGTAATTCACCACTAATGGAAAAGCAGTTCTTCTCTGAATCAGAGACCAGCAGCAATGATAATGTTCTATTAATAATAACAATCTATTAAACAATAAACTGACAACAAAAATACGGGAAGTTATTATTCACAACTATATACTGCAATTTAGGGTGACTAAAATAGAATTCCTGCTCTTTTAAGAATCAGTCCTTTATGTTTTCATTGAGGAGAGTTTTTGTCTCTGCACTCATTTAGTCTTCTATATATAAAAACAGTTGCTCATGCAATTTAACGTAGACCTCTAAATTATTAATGTAGAAAACAGATGTCAACATGAATGAAGCAGGAGTTCAGGAAAATCTGATTTGTGTGCTGTGATGTATTTGGAAGCTATAGATTGTGTGACTGTTGATTATGCTGTTGGGATAGTTTACTTTGGAACTGGTTCCTGCTCCTATAAGTTTTCTGGCCACCCAGAAAACTAATAGTTGAGAGGGTACATTGGTCCCTGCCACCATTTCTGAAAGGTACGTTCATTTTCAAATATTCAGTAAATATTTGTGGCTCCTTTGTTATGAATTACTGCATCACTGCAGGGCTGCCTCGATGTGTCCTGAATTTGAAGAAAGATAAAGAAAGAAATCTCTCATTCAACCATTTATTAAAGTGAATAATTGGTAATCCGGGAATAACTAATTATTTCATGTTGTTCAATAAGAGTGAAAAAATTATTAAATAATTTTTACAGTGTATGTTAATATCTACATTTCTATTTCTATACAGAATCACACTCATTACCATAGATTCAGAGAAATGTGTCTAAAATGCATTATGGAAAGATACACATGGGTGAATGACGTGTTCTGGTGGTGAGTGTGTTTTGCAGCTTTTCTTGGTCGATGACGCAGTGGAAACGTAGTTTCTCAGATATGTGTGTCTGAGGATGGATACATACTGAACTATGAAGAGCAAACAGTGCCACAGTCAGGCGGCACGTACAGAGCTTTGCCTCTGCAGTATCACCAGCAGAGCATCAGTCAGGAATGCAGGAGGTTTCATCTTTCTCCCTGTTTTAAAATGATCTTTTGGTGAGCAGTTAATATGATTTAAATTATGGGGAAGATATGATGCCCTTCAACTATGGTGCAGTTCACACAGCAGGACTGAGAAATAAGACTTTAGAGTGACTGTAAAAAAAAATATAAAAAAGCAACCTCATGTGAATGCAGGTGTATCTGTGTGCACTTAATGAGACATTATGTATAAAAACTTTCAATTTGCTTTTTTATTTAACCTTTATGAGTAAAGCATTGTTTGATGAGCAGACTGACACCTCAGTAGCTCAGAGCCGATACATCCATAAGCCTGTAGCCTATTTTCCTTCATTTACTTTGGGTTGGTTTTTTTACGTGCTGCTCAGTGGATGTGATGTCAAGCGAGTATACATTGACTGCCCAAAAAAAGTGAAGCCACTGGCCACCATATTGGTACTCCCCACTCTGATGGAGACGCACCATAAAAATGTCTACGTGTGTAGCATTTGGCTTTAAAACAGTTTGCCAGCTCTGTGAAAACGTTTACAGGTAATTTCACGGTCAGTGGATGTACTAACCAAGAAAATCCATAAATATGCCAATGTTTCCTATACTATAGTATGTAGCGTAACAATAGTCCGGCTATCTCAGACTGACTAAAAAGATATTGATTGAGTTAGCCATCGAAATTGTGTCTAAAGTTAGAAAATAGAAAGTAGAGTAAATAGACAGTAATTCACTGTGAAATATCAATGTAGTAATTCTTAAGTGGATGACTCTGTCATTTTTGTTGTTTTGTTGTTCCATGTTGCATTCATGGACTGTGGGCATTCTCTGCAGCATTTATTTGCCTTTTTGGCAAAAATCCTGTGAAAAATATTGCGTTAAAGACATTTACACTCGAATAGTTAAAAGCAACATGGAAAGGGGCATGTCTCCAGCACTGTCAATCACGTTTCCCCGCCCACTCCGTCAGTTTGGGGTCAAAATCTGACTGTGAAAAAATCTGATTTGAAAGTATAACAAAAAAAAAAAGAAAGAAATTGAAAGTAATCAATTTGAATGTATAAATATAAAAACTGCAATAAAGAAAATAAAAAAATGTGTAATTAAAATACTGAACTGAATTTAGATTAAATTCTTATTATTTTATGCTTGCTTTTTTAGCTTACTTTACATTATAAGGTAAAAATTTAACATTAAATATCAACTTCTATTTTTTCTGTGTCAATGTCTGGTTGAGGTTTGAGGACCCAAATGCAGAGGCAGGGAGGTCAGAGGTGAGTTCTTGCAGTTTTAATGAATGATCACAGGTCACAGAGGCGGAAATCCACAAACCCAACTTAAAATGTTACACAAACCAGAACCATGGAGACATCAGGAGAAAACAAGCGCAAGGAGCCAGGGAAAGACGAGAAACCAGCACTGCACAGGGAGGGTATTTATGGACTCCTTTATAAGACTTGCATCTTCTCTTTAAAAGACCATGAATTCTGTACTTATCTTTAATGTTAGTATATTGATGTGCATAATTAACCATTGTGTTTTTGTTGTCAAGTGACAACAAAAATGCTGAATATTGATAGTATTACTGTAGTATCACTTGAGAGTATTACTGCTGCCACTGTCAGTATTATGGGGGGGAAATGGTAGGGGTGGCCACAAGGGTGGCCAAAGATTGGGTAAGGGTGGCCATGGCCATCCCTGGCCCCCCATCTAACTCTGCCCCTGCCAAAAACACATCAAAATAGGAATTAACCCAATAAAACTAGAAAACAAAGAAAAACATCAATAAATATGAAACTGAAAACTTAACAGAACCAAGACCATAACATTCTGTTTCAACTAAGATTTAAAATTTTACAAACATTTTGACCCCTTTCTGATTAAGAATGATTAGTTTTCATAATCAGTTGTTTAAGAACAAAAATCCTGCCAAAATCTAAATATATCTGATATCAGCTGCAGTCTATTTAAATAAATGCAACCAGTTCTCTGCGGCATTAATAACCCGCCATACACTTCCGCTGGTCTCACCTCTCTCTGCTTCAGTGAGGCACGAATCGCGCCTCCCATCAGTGAGTGGGCTGCCCTCCGTCATCCTGCTGGCTGAGCACACTGGAGCAGACCCACCGACTGCGCAAAGATGCGTCGATGCGCCTCGCAGAGTCGCGACGTATGAAGAGATGCGTAACGGCCGCAGGAGGACCGGTCCTCCGGGTGTTTCTGCTCTCAGAGCAGACAGAAGCGGACTGAAGGCTGCTTTGGATGATTCTGGAGCATCATTGGCGCAGGCCGACTGACATGATGCGGCTGATCCCAGTTCAGGATGCTCCCAAAGCTTCCTCTGCAAACAATGAAGATGTGGAAGGACATTGAAGAAAGGACACATCATTTCAATTCTGGACTGAAAACACTATAAGCCATCACATCAGGTAAGGATCTACAATCAATCAGCTCTCGTATCCATGAGGTGATTGTGGTTGGGGGGGCTCTGCTGGTGTCTTTAAACGTGGTTCATCTTTATTACAGCAGCACATCCTTCTGATATGATCAGACACACTGTAGCCAACACCTACCTTTGTCCCTGCTGCTGCATGTTAGGCTGGCTGGGAATTGAAAATAAAGGCGATAAAATCTAGATTATACACGTCTGCTGATCTTTGGTAGCTGATGTCACAGCTGGTCATGATGGCACCAGGTTGCGCAAAGTGTAAAAGCACATCTCCCCCCTTTAAAATGGCCTATCTTTCATGAACTGAGAAAATAATTATACAAAAAATCATAATAATAGATTGCCTTGTAAAAAACACCGATTTAACCTTTTTTGCATATTTTCCCCTAACAAAATCTCAAACGCGTTCTAATTTAACATAACAGTCCAACACAAAAGGTAAAGTGCAACTAAAAGGTTATATGCCGATTGCGTTCAGAAGTCCAATAAGCTAATTAGGAGAGCTGCTCAAGGTGCAATTAAACAATAATCCAGGTTTAAGGTTTCTAAGAGAACCCGGAGACACAGCAGACAGAAAGTTATGGAGAGGTTTAAAGCAGGGCTGGGCTAGAAAACAATATCCTGAGCTGTGAACAAATGGGAAAGGTAGGGTACGACCACAAATGAACTCAAATTTGCAGTAGAAATTTATTCCAGAAGCACCTAATCGTCCCTTGGATGCCACGGAGGAGCTACTGAAATACACAGCTGAGCTCTGTTCAGATGAAACCAAAACTGACGTGTAAATTAATCAATCAGCTTTATTTATATGTAACACATATTTTGCAAGTAGAATAAGAAATAAAGTAGTAAAAAATCAGAGCAGTAAAAGGTGAGTGAAAAAACAAACATTGCCAATCATTCTAAAAAGAGAATTCCCACAGTGAAACATGGGGGTGGCAGTATTATGCTGCGGGGATGTGTTTAAAAAGATGGGTGGAGTTAATTACAGGATAAACTTAAAGGAAATGTGTTGAGGTTCAGCTTCCAGCAGGACAATGTAACCTTAAATCAACCACACTATATATAGTTATATATAGTTTTATAGGGATTTAAACGATCCAGCTGCAGCCGGATCATTAAAATCAAAGCTCATCCTACTGAAGTCCAAGATGAAATCCAGTTCAGCTTTTGTGGCAAAGCTTGACATTCCTGTTCACGGATGACCCCCACCTAATCTTACTGATCTGGAACCTTTTAGCTTGTGAGGAAAAAAAACAGGTTGTAAATATAAAAAACTAGAGGCATCAATTTTTTTATGGTCTCAGTGTGTCGAAATATAGAAAAAAAATTAATGCTTTATGAGCACTCAAAAAAAGTGATACAAAATTACATTTTGTTCAGTTCTCCTGTTAATTAATCCTTTGACTTCTTTGTTTTTTTAACAGATCATTTTGTAAAGAAAAAAAAAATAATTTTATTGTTAAAAGGGCTTTTCTTTCTTCTTTTATTAATCTTAAATGTCTGTTTTGTCCTGCTCCGCTGCAGCATTGTCACTTTGACATCCCAGTCAGCCTGAGAGACGCGAGTCCAGCTGACAGTGAATCCAGCAAGGCAGAGAAGACAGCGTCACAGAGCATCAGAGTGGAAGAAAACAAAATCCTCATTACCTTCACTCTTATCAGCTCTGTCAGCAGGACATGTGACCCGCTTTTTCCTCTATTTTTGCTCAAAGACTTTCCGGCCTGGAGATTTTCTCTTTTTTTTTTTTATCAAGAAATTGCTACCTGCTAAAATGTGAGATTAAAAAGATCAGCTCATTCATTTGGTTTTATTGTGAGAATTTCTGAAAGGGATATTTTTCACAATAACTTCAGCTATTTCACCATGCACAGAGTACTTTGTCAGAGTTATTGTCCTGCTGCATTAGAGCTGCCAAGCTCTGAATTAAGAATAGATCCCTGAGAGCGGCAGCGTTCCTTCTCACAAATGAAAATTCAGCTCAACCTGACAGGCTGCATTTTAATAAAGCACTGGCACAGAAATCACCATAAAACTTAGATGAGGCCGACGACGGGCACTATGCTCCAGCAGAACAACAACAACAACTACCCCTGCCTGAACATGTCAGACTGCCCCCAGGAGATGCTCCAGAAGGTCTCCAGAGCCTCGCTGCCCTTCCCCAGCAGAGTAGAGCTGGGCCTGGGAGACCTCCCTCTTATTCGTGGCCTTCGAGCGTGGGCTCTGTGCTCCAAGAACCGCCGCAAGGGCGGCGGCCTGCTGGGGGGAGGTAAACCCCCCACAGCTCCCCCTCTGGCTAGAGGGACCTCGATGTCCTGCCCCAGGCCTGCAGACGTGTACCTGAGCGGCTATGGACTCCCCCTGGGGCTTGACGCCAGACAGGCCGGAATTGGAGCTTTGGTCACGGTGGCTACTCTGAAGACCTCAGAGGGCAGTGGGAAAACACAGACTCAATGCCTCTTCCTCCGAACGGAGAAAGGGAGCTGTTTATACTCTACTGCCAAGCCCAGTTCCGGTGCATCTCCCAGCATGGTCGGTGAATGGCTGAGAGGAAAGAGAGGAGGTGGAGAGGGAGGAGGAGGAGCAGACCCTCCGTCTGCAGAGGCTGGAGCAAACAGGGTCAGGGTGCGATCAGGCAGGCGGTGGAGGAAGTCCGGTAACACAGCTGGCCGGGAGAGGAAGGCAGTGAGCAGAGAGCGGCAGCAGAGGAGCTGCAAGAGGATTGAACCCAGAGAAGTAAAGCAGGAAGAGCAAGACAAAGGACGTCTGGATGGTAAACAGTTTCCCTGCCTGCAGCTGGATAACAGCAGAGGAGGAGGATGCAACAGTGTTTCCCCTAAAACCTGCTCTCCAAAGAGTAGCTGGGATGAATGCGAAGGAGGTGAAAGCCCAGCAAGAGGAGCTGGAAATGAACTGAACCTTGAGGAGAAAGGAGCAACAAGGGAGAGACAAAGGAATGAGGAGGACGGAGGAGTTTCAAATGCTGTTTTGGATGCATCAAACCCAGACCGAAACAGAAACCCCAACAGGACCTCTGATGATCAAGAAACAAGACGAGGTGAAGGAGTGGAGGAGCTGAAGGCCCTAACGTCTCTCCTGCCGGGTGACTTAACGAGGAGAGATGAGGAGGCAAACACTGGTATGTCCGGGACGCATGAGAGCAGCAGGGAGTTCATGGTGACACCGAGTCACAGGAAGCCTGAAAATGAAACAAAGCAAGAAACAGAACAAGAAACCAACAAAGAGATGGAGTGTCCTCCTCTAGTCTTTATTACCCAAACAAAAGAGTCCTCCCATCCTGCAGAGGGCAGCGTCTGCATTACTGATCAGGACACTTTCTGGGTTTATTCCAATCAAAACCAGCTTAAAGTTGAACTTGGCCCAGAAGGAGAAGATAAGTGTGCGGTTGAAGAAGAACCGAATATTTGCAACCTTCAGCCTCCAAAGCCAAACTCTGCAGCTGATGAGAGCAACACTGTGAACAAGGAAACCACAGGAAACAACAGCCAACAGGAGGAGAAAGGAATTTTGTGTTTGCCTGTCAGAGAGAGAGATCTCTCTGTCTATGAAAGCTTGGAGGGAAGGATTGGGAATCTAGAGGAGGAGTGCACCTGCAGCAAGCTGCATGATGGAAGCAGGGATGAAGAAGAGCAGAGGAGCAGGGCTTCAGCGGACAACTGCAGCCTAGCGTCCCTGGAGCCAGGCAGGAAAAAAGAGGGCGACACTTCAACGTGTGTGGAAACAAATGGGCAGAAACCCACAGTGGTCTGTAATGGTGCTGATCCCCCCACCTCTAATCCTGCCCCTCCTCTGGCATCCATGGTAACCGGCCTGCCATGTCTGGAGGTGGAGGCGGAGAAAGAGGAGGTAGTAGGGCATGGAGGAGGAGGACATAAACAGAGTAGGAGTCCAAGGGGAGAGCTGGAGGAGAAAGCTGAGGAGGTGAGGAGCTCCACCGTGGCCACTGAGGAAGGGAGGAATGAGGAGGAGGAGGATGAGTTTGGAGTCTTCATGCAGGCAGAGGGTGAAGCAGCCTGGAGCGAGGGGGTTAACATGTCTGCCTCTGTGCCTTGTAGAAGCAGAGGGAGTACTGGTGAGTCCCAGCTTTGGTATTTTATCACTTCTCACTCTGTCTTGACTATTTTTCATCCTTCAGATCATTATGATTTTCTCCTTCCTGTTTTCCACCAACTAGATCAACCCTTTCTATCAAGGCTGTCAGGCACACATTCATAGAAACCCACAGACTCTGCGTTGTGCAGGAATTACCAGCAGGTTTAGAGTATTAGAGTGATTTGAACCTTTTCTGATCTCTCAGGAATGCAGCAGCATTTACTTTTCAAATGAAGTCTGGCTGTGATTTGCTTTGTTGTTGTACATTACATTCTTCCCCTTCCAGAGCTCTGACATTTGTTTTTTAATAAGAGCAAAGTCAGCATGAAGCTGCTTAAGTGAAGTAAGTACCCTTTATGCTTCAGTAGGACTTAGAGCCCCTCCATTAGCAGCATTAATTGTCAGTATTTCTTTTTTTTGTTAAAAGACATCATAGTTACCTAATGCAGAAAGCTATTACCCGTTTCTGGCATTTTAACAATCCTGGACTGGTCAGCTGTGCAACTTTATTAAAAGCAGCAGCATAGTGGCTTTAGATGCAGCAGATGTTGATAGGGCAAACACTTCCAATCTGGATAACCAGCACTCTCAAGGTTATTCTTCAAGGTTCTTCATAAATTTAACCAGATTAACACATTTTGAAGGAAAAACTTCCCCTCATTAAGTTCATAAAGAACCTTGGAGTGCTGGTTATCTAATTTTCTAACTGTTCACCCATCTATTCCTCCATTGTTGATAACTTTTAATGTAAATACCACTTTGTTGTTACACTCTCCCTATAACTGATATCAAGCCATCCAGGAAGTTAGCTGAAGCTAAGGTGCTTGGTGTGTCGCTTTTAATGGGAAAGTAGAGGATCATAGTATTTGGTTGTTTCCTGAAGAAATCGGTCAGATGTAGCACATAGCTCCTTATATGCTTTCCTTTTTCCTTTGAACGTGGAATGAACTAGTTGGAATGATGTAATCTCCAAGGTGAATGCATAAGAAAGAAGGAACGTATTTGTGATTCAAATGGCAACCTTCTTGAGTGAGGAATTCGGGTATCATGACTTCCCGACTCATATTTCCAACATTTTGTGGCTTTCCGTTTCAAATTTACAACCTGGAAGTCGGGAATTTTGTATTCTGAGTCCAAATGAAATGCCCCACTGTGATAAGGCTAAATAATGTCTATTTAAATCACAGAAACCTTCACAAAAAAATAGCTTCCACCTTTGTTTTATAGTCCAGTAAAAGCATAATATAATCCATAAAACACAAGATTTGTTGATTAATATAAATGTATGTTCTACTATTAACATAAGTAATATTTTTCTTTAGAAAGCCCTTTCAGAGCAGATATATTATTCTCGTCTGTCCTGACCTGGATTTTTGGCAGGCTACTCCCCCTCACTACATGTTATTAATCTTTCAGAGTTGGGCTGATGGAGGGGGAGGAGAAAAGGGGAGCTGAGAACTCTAAGCTCCTGTTAGCCTCAGGTTATTGGGCCATGAGAGAAGGAGACATTCACACAGATGAAGTGTCAGGTAGATTCTTCATGCAGCGTCTGAGCCAGGGAGGAAGGGCAGGGCTGCAGGAATCAAAGGGACAAAATGAATTCAGCCAAATGAGACTCTGAGGGGAAAAGGACAAATAGAAAGCAGGCAACATAAAAACACAGTGAGAGATTGATTCATCAAGAACTAATTTAGTTGGGGATAATAAAAGTATAATTAATTACTTAAAGATATACAATCATTTGTTCATCTGTATTCACAAACAGGAATTGGAAAGCATTCGAATAATGGAGAGGACGACTGGACAGCTTTCCCTCAGGACCCGACGGATGAAAGCAGGGATGCTGTGGAACAGTGGTGGCCGGCCAGCGCGGTGGAGGCGTGGAGAGATGGATCTCCAGCCAATCACAGTCTGGTACGCTTCTGGCTTTAGTTTGGTTGGTTAACATTAACAAATCATTCTTTTGTTATAGCTTCCTTTAGAGCAGAGGTCATGAATAAGCGGACCAGGGTCCAGATCCAGACCTTAATTCGGACCCAACCTGATTTAAAACATTAATAAATTACCGCATGTTATTTGACGACAGTGTCTAACTTCAGTTGCACCGCTTCTCCTGTTTGTACGGTAAAGCCCTCCAGAGTTTCCGGGACCAGGCTGCATGTGATACAAATTAGCCAATGAGCTGCTGTCAGTCTGGGTTGCTGCTGCTGCTGCTGCTACTTTTAGACACAGCAGGCAAACCTGTGGCAAGCCGGGCGATTGGAAAGAAGGAGAACATGATGAGAAAAAGAGCAGAGAAAGTGTGGACTGCTGGAAGAACTGCAATGAACTGGTAAAAGAAAAGAGAAATGGCGTGCTCAAAGATCACCCTGCGCATTTTGAGTATGTTTGGCTCAACCTGCTGCTGTGAAGCAGGATTCTCCACCATGAACAGAATCAAAAATAAATATGGATCCAGGCTCCAAATAAGCACCTTGATATGTGCTTTAGAATGGCTTTGTCTCCATTCAAACCCAGGTTTAAAGCCTTGGAGGTCAACATAAAGACAACTTCTCTCATTAAGCCAGAAAAAAAGAAAATAACAAACAGTTGGTTCAGGTGTTGATCAGGAAATTGTCTATATACCAAACTGAACGATTGTTGTTCTCTACTTCAAAAAACACTGTACATTTAAAAATCAAAAAATGTTCTTTTTTTCTATATCTTTTTATTTAAAAAGTCAATGTATAAAATGGATGCATAAAACACCTCATTTTATTTCAGTGTTAAATGCTGTTTAAAGTAACGGATTATAAGTAAAAACATCTCCGGACCTTTACTGGTTTTCGATTTTCTTTATTAAGACCCCGCTGATTTTTAATTGATCACCCCTGCTTTAGAGCGTTTCTATTTTATTACATCAGCTTTATTGTCTTTGTCTTGCTGCTTAGAAAAGTTCTGATATGAAATATAAACGGTCCCTTAAACATTTTGGCTAAAGTTTAGATGTATTTTTTCTACAGGGCCTGTTTTAGCAGAACAAAATTGACTTGTTAAGGCGTAGGGTCGTTAAACCCTACAACAACCTGGACACAAGCTGTTTGGGAGTCATGCCTTCAGGTCGGCGCTACAGAGCGCTGTTAACAGGGTGTCATCCTAATGAACACTTAATAGCTGAATCCTCAGGTCAATGCCGTACATATTTACACCATTTTTGCCATTTCTACCTCTTAACATAGAATATTTTTCTAGTTATATATTTATTGTTCAAATGTCTAAGCACATTGGAAGCAAAGAAGCTGATTTTGATGTGTTTGTAGCTTCAACCCTTTTCAACTGTGAAATGATCCAGAAATATCAAAGCTGTTAGCTGAGAACATAACCTTCCTTTGTCACATGTTTTCTCTTTAGTTAATCTGGTTGTTGTTCTCCAATCTCATCATTACATTTCAAGGTCATTTCTTTAGTTGATGTTTTGGATAAAGTTCCGAATGAGCAGTTCTCTGCTCAGTGACTGATTAACAGAATATGCAGATAAATAAAACAGGCGGTAACAGATTACCACCAGATGTATTCCCCTGGTTTTCCGCATTGGTTTAGATATAACATAAAGTAGGTCATAATTTTTAAGATGCAGGAAAGTTATAACTTTCTAATATCTACATGTTTAACAAATGTAAAAAATCTGAAAAGTGTGGCCTGCATTTGCTTTTCAGACCATCAGGTTTAATACTTTACAAAACTCCTAACTACTATATCTCGAGCAGCTTTAATCATCTAAAGACTAAAATTGCTGCAAATTCTTCTTCTTACAGGTCTGAAGCTCAGTCAGATCAAATAAAGAGCTTCTGTGAATATAAATAATAATGTTTTAACAGGGGTTAAAACAGGGTCTTAACAAGTTGGATTTCTATTTGGACCTACTGGGCCATTCTAGCACATAAGCATGCTTTTATTAAAACCACAAGGGTCGCACTCTAGTCCTTTAGATGTGCCTGTGCTGCAAACGATGGTGTCTCTGGACCAGTTACAGCAGGGGGTCTAAAGATATATATATATATTTTTTTTTGGTTGAGACAAGGGACAAGGGAATAACAAACACACGTACACAAAAAAAGAGGGAAAGCGTGCATCGTTTAGTATATTAGGTAAGTCACAAAACCAAGGTTGCAGGCCACTGATCTGACAGATGAAAACTGTAAATTATATCTCAATAAGACTAAAGCTTAAGGCTGACTGTAATATTTAAATAATTCTTGCTATATTGTAAAGGCAAAATATTAAAGATATATTGGAGGATGTTCTTTTTCCAGGTGAATCATCAAAATGATTGGTGCTCCTGATTGTCAATCATTCTGGTAATATGTTTACGTAAGGCTGTCCTACGTGCTCGTCCCCATTTTCACTTAACAGTGGTGACTCTGACAGAGTGGTGCATAGCAATGCAAACAGAACATTTTAAACAGAGCGTGAATGAGGAGAAATGGGCTTGTGCACGCTCTCACACGCATTTAATAAGAATTTCCTGTTGAGAGCAGGTACAGGGTTTTGCATGTGAGTTTTTTTTTCTAAAGTAGGAAAAAAACCTGGCTGAACAGGGGAGATGTTCTGTTCCCCTGTAAGGGGGAGGGGGCTGAGATGATAGCGGGAAGGAATCAACTAAGACAAAACAAGGCTTGTTTGTGGTCCACTCTATAAAGCCTCAAACTCAACGCTGTTTCTGACATTTTGAATTGAAAAAGCTTCCTGGATGGGAAGCGAAACCTAAAAAACAAAGTCCAGTGGATTGTTTTTTAACTTTTAACTTTGTTTGGAATAAGTATGACCTGGATGACTGAGAATCTTGACCAGCATGTTCATAAAGAAATGTATTTGGTGTTAAAGTACAAAAACTGATCTAGAAAATTACAAAAAAAGTTCCTCAAATGACTGTATTTGCTCTTAATTTGAGCAGGTAAATAAAGGAATAATTATTTTTGCCTCTAAAATAAGATAATGGGTGGGGTTTATTTTTCTTATTTTAAATGTAAATCATCTTATTTTGTGTATAAAATGTCTCACCAACCTACCCAAATGAAAAGAAATATTCAGGTAATAAAAAAAAAAACATACTTGCAGTGTATGCTTTTCATAGGGGGGCCACAACAGGGGCCTGGATCACTTCTACATAGGCACTGGCCCCTGTCTGCTCCTGTCTAGAACCTCTCATGGCTTCATCATAACTGAATCTAATCATTAGTTCAATGGCAGGAGTTTTTGTTACAGGCTGAGCAGAAACTGTGTGTTGAACCAGGCACAGATTTAAACACTGGTTTTCATTTTCAGATCTTCATAAGTTGGGATATTGCCTTAAACTTCTTCAAAACTTCCTCCCTAATCTATTAATGTTTGGAGTAAAATGAATTATGATTGGGCTCATTTGCAGGGAACTTGTTAGGATTTAAATTTTGAGCAAATCTTCATTACACTAAGTTTAGTTGATGTTTTGTTTTAAATCTATGAAAGCAGAACGTAGAAAAAATCTTTTCATCCACATGTCCGTTTAATAGCAGTCATCTTTGCCTTCCCCACAGCAGCACAGCTCCTCACAGTGCCCAGCATGACGAGTGTTTTTAGGTTAACAACTTTTCTGGATTTTGCACAGCAGCATGATTTACTTTTAGAACAGTCATAAAAGATGGAAGACAAAGCTGCAGTGGAAAAGTCTCAGTGGACATTAAACGCAGTCTGAGCAAAGATGCAAATGAAAAATTGGCATTTTTAATGCTTCAGGGAGAAGGGGGGTGGTTTTAGATTAGATATTTTAAATACTTCTTTACATGTGAAGTATTTACATAAGATGTGATAAATAGCTTAACAAGATGCACAGTTTTGAGGTTTTGATGTTTCTTTGTCTCTCCTGCAGGCGGCTGTCTTTGCTGATGCATTCCCCTCGCTGCCTGGTTGTTCTCCAGGTGACTCCTGTGACCTGGAAGCTGTTCCCACACTGACACGGCTCCTCCGGGACGAGGCCAGACAGGAGCAGGGGTAGGTGATCCATCCCAACCTGGATGTGCTGCTAAAGCAGGCAGATACTGTATGATATTTTCAGTCGTTGTACTCAGCTGCAGCTCAAACTTTATGACTAAACCTTAGGGTTTAAAAGCTCACAATGTGCCTAAAACCACATGTCGGAATCAGCGGCGAGAGATGCCGCTGATCGGACTCGTCAATCTGGAAGAAGAAGAACTACCTTGTTTGCACATGTGCAGTGCTGAAGGTTCCAGCACTTCTGCTTGTAGCTCTGCTTTAACTGCAGGATTTGCTCATGAACACCTCACCAGGGCCGACTGAATTTCAAACATGTTTGATTTCCTCTCAACCTTACTATTCCTAATCGGAGATTGTCGCAAGAGGCTAATCGTCCCTCATTACCCCCTGTATACTACACAACGCCGGATACGCGACAAGGCTGAAACTGGACATGATCTAAAAAAATTCTTGCACAACATGAGAATCGGCTTAATATGGGCAAAAAAATCATACAGTGTATGCCTGCCTTAAACCTGCAGCCAGTGTGGATGAAAAACTCCTGTTTGTTGCTGGAAGTTGGGTTTTTTTTCATTGCAGTTTTAGCTCATTTTGTAAAATATGTTCCTGCTTTGGACTTTTTTAATTAAACAGGTTACAGGAAGAAAATTATCCTCTTTCTGATGTCAAAAGTAAAGAAAATGTGCTTTGGCATCGACTTAATCATATTTAGTTATTTTAACACAATTGCTTTATGTCCTACCCTGCTAACATGAAAACATTGTGTTAAAGTCACTAAATATGATTAAGTAAATGCCAAAAATGGTTGCATTATTATGTTGATATCCTGCAAACATCTTGTTTTTATTTATGGGTTAGAGATAAAGTTTTAATGCATTCTGTTTAATTTTAGTATAACGATGCTCTTCATGTCTTAGAATTTTTGTCCAATTGAATTTGATTAAATGTTCTAAAGATCTGGCTTCGTCTAAATAAATATTAAATAACTTCTAAATTACAAAACATTAATTTATAATTAAAATGGAATCCTAATTTAGAATACTGTTTTTAGTGCCTTTAGATAATTCTCTTTCCTACAAATCTTTTTGTAAAAGGGAGATCAAGGATGTATTTTGACATCTTATATAAAGCCATGTAATTAAATGATTTAGCATTTCAATTTTAAATTTAGAAATATTGCTTTTTCTTATCTGTGTATGAAATAAAATCTACTGCTGAATTTAATCTTTATAATTTTCAATCTGATCAAAATGATTGAACTTCTGCTTTTTTTTCTCTGATCTGATTTTGTTTTAACATGCTAAGAAAATTGGGCAACAATTCTTGCAAATCTGAAAACATTAGCTTAAATCTGATTTAATACAATAAAACCTGTTGACTTGTCAGCATGCAAAGTTTCTTCCTGATGACTATTATTTTATTTAAAAAAAAAAAAGAAAAAAAAAAAAAAAAAAAAATTAAAAAAAAAAAAAAAAAAAAAAATTAAAAAAAAAAAAAAAAAAAAAAATGATTTCTTTTTTTTTTTTTTA
>NW_015150963.1:331053-338333 GCF_000732505.1 Cyprinodon variegatus | reverse complement strand
TAAAAAAAAAAAAAAGAAATCATTTTTTTTTTTTTTTTTTTTTTTAATTTTTTTTTTTTTTTTTTTTTTTATTAAGTTAGTTTTACTTTTTGTTTCCTTTTTTTTCTATAAATGTGAAAAGAAGCCGTACGGCTATGACGGTCGCCCCTTTTGGTCGCCTTATTTCTTCTTGTTCCCGTCTTTGCAGGAAAGCAGACCTACTTCCTGGACGAGCAGCCGGCATCTGTCCCCTGGCCTATCCTCGGCCAATCAGCACTCTGCTGCAAAGCGACGACTCTCCTACGACTACAACAGAAACGTCGTGGAGTGAGGCGGCCTCTTGTGCTGAGGTTGGACCGCTGGTTTCTGTGCTTAACCTGAAGGACGGCAGGTTCCTGTGGAGCGTGTGTTTGATTTATTATCTTCCTTCACTCTGGTTCATTCAAGCCCAGCAGATAAGGAAGACAGTGAATATAAAATAGAGCGGCTGGTGTCGCCTGTGTTTCGGGAAAGTCGATGTCAACAGGAGGCATGTTCTTGTTTCTCTCCTCTCCCGCCTTCTCCTTCATCACCTCCCATCCTGAGCTGAACACAGCAGATCCGAGGTCCTCGCCACCATGTTGAAAATGACAAGCAGGGATAGTAGTCATTCTCTGCAGAAGAAAATCATATTAAAGCAAAGCTGCTTTTTACTGTAGTCAACTTCTTTCTTCATGTGATATTAAAGCATCGTTAACAAAACCACTTCCTAGCTGCTATTTCCACTAATTGTGTTTTTGGTTGTTTTTCCACCGTTTTGGGAGCCCTGCATGCTTTCTAATCTGCTAAACTCTAAAAAATGGATTTAATCTGTTATGGCTCAGCCAGTCCTGTAATGGATCTTAAATAATTTGGTTATAAGAAGTGATTAAAGATGGAACTCGGTTTTCAATTTATGTTCTGATCAATCTGTTTAGATTCACTCAGTTTGGGTTTCTTATCAGCATACGGTCAAAGCTCTCTGTATGTCTGATCCTGACCATTGGATTTTTGTAGCCTTCGGCTGGAAGTGGATATTTTTCCCCTCTTATCTTATATTGGGAAATTTTTCTGTTTTTTATTATTTTTATGGATCCAGTTTGCAGAATATAACCTGCCACTGTTTAATGCTTTGGAGGTTAGAGCCACTCCAGCAGCTTCATGCTGGCTTCTTTGATCCGGTTTTGATGTTTGCCTTTAAAAAAAAAACCCAACTGACCAGAAACTATTTTCAATCATTTAAAAAAATATATTTTATACTACAAATAGAAACAATCAGCTTCACATAAAAACTAACTAAAAGTTGACTGAAGACTTAGAAGCTTTAATGTCATTCATCAGAGGATTCAGGTCAAAGAATGTTCTATTTTCACCCTCTGTTGATTCGACACAATCCACTTTTGATTAAAGGCATTTAATTAGATTCCTCTCATTTTGAAAAGAGATTAAAGTTTTAATAAAACATTAAAATCATGAAGAGTGGAAGCAAACATCGTACTGCATTTTAACACTGACAGAGTTTTTGAACATAAAAAAACACATACTACATCCCCACCGCCTAGGTCAACACATTTTTACGACATTTTTTTAGGACTAATCGAAGGTTTCTGGGGCCTAAAGCATAATCTTATTTATTTATAAGGTAATTTTATGTTAATTAATATATCTGAACCTGTCTATTCAACTTTAATAAAAAACTAATTCTCTGCGAACAAATTTTAAATCTATAGTTTGTGTTTATTTGAGGCGTTTGATGGTTTTTCACCTGCAGTGGAACGTAACCCTGCTCAAGCAGTAGCTTAGTTTCCTTATGATGGGCTTGGTTCTTTTTAAAGCAGGGAATATTCCAATACCACTAATGGGACCGAAATGATTCAGTCTGTGTTGTTTTTGTTTATTTATATTGAAAGAAGTAGCTTCATAATGTTTAGTGGTTTTTTTACAGTCTCTGTGTTAACATGGTGGCTTGAGCCTTTGTGGAAGCTGGTATAACTTATGCAAAAATCCACTCCTTGGATTGTTAATCCCCCCCCTGTTCTTTATAGTTCCTTTAATGGAGCAGGAACCTGCAGGGGAACGTAACCCTGCTCATCTCCAACATCCTCTGCATTCGTGCACATGGAAGAGTCAAGTTTAGCATCATTTTGTGGCATTCAATGCTGTTTATGAAAAAAATTCAGACACTTTTTAAAGTCTTGTTTCACTTCTTTTTTATCTAATGCATGTCGTCTTATTGCCTTTTACCTGCAGATAATGATATCAAGGAATCTGGGGATGATTCTTGAAAGGAACGGGCTTGTCTTCCAGTTAGTGCCATCTGGACCACTAGTGAAAAGTGCCAATATTCACCAGGTTACATGGGCAAAGCAGACCCTTTCAGGAGGAGATGTTGGTTTTCTCTATAGCCCTGAAAGTGGCTCAAAAACAGCATGTTTCTCTGTCCTGCTGCCTTTTATTCTCCTTTTCGTTTATCACAGCTGAGTCCACATCCCATTTAAAGCTACAAACTACCTGCCAGTGGAAACTGAAACATCCACCTTGTTAATGACTCTTCATGAGTTTTTCAGTTTTGATCCTTTCTTCTCTCTGTTGTATACTCTTTAACAGCTCATTCATTTGTGATGAACAATCTGAACAATCATGCTTGTGTGTGCCATTTGTACAGCTTTGAAAGTTCTGAAAAAGACTTATTTTCAGATCTGTTTCAGTCAGGATGACTGATGTAATAAAAGGTCAGTAACACCCGAGGAGTAAGAAATCTGAGTCCTTTGTTCTAAGATTTCTTTTCAATAGAATGTAAACTAGATTTTGTCAAAATCAAGATCAAAATGCAACTTCAAACTTTTTTTATAACATCTCAAATGAAACAAATTGCATATTTCCTTTTAAAAACCTACTTACAGCATATTCCATGTTTACTGACACAGACCAATAACTTTTGTGTAAAATTTATTAAGTTGATGATTCTTTGCACTTTAAACAGGTCCCTGAGCCATTTGGGGGTGGAAAGAAGTCCACAGTATCATGCAGCATTTACCATACCTAGCACAAATAAGTTTAAACTAGAACAACTTGCATTGTTTGCCAGGAAAAGGCTCAATCTTGCTGTGATCTTTGTCACCTAAACATTAGTTGACACTTAAATGGTGCCCAGCCCGTGTTCTCTAACGCTGAGCTTTCCAACCTCCTCAATATTTGGGAATAGGATTAACATTGGTCCTTATTCAGCCTTGTTTGTCAAACTTTTAGCAGTTTCCATCTTTTTCTTGCTGATATGGGCTATTTTAGATGTTTCCTTGTAGCCGTTTCTTGACTAGAAGGATCAAAACATATCTTCTTTAATCCCTCTAGTTTTTTTTTATCATCTTTCCCATTTTGCAGAGTGGGTTGAAGACGTCTGAAACCACTGATTCAGAATTCCATACTAGGTAGATCAACCTGATGAAAATAAAGCATAAATTAAAATGCCCTCAGGTATCACGTGGCTATACATTTAAAAACACAGATTTTCTTAAAACTAAAAATAATTTTACATTTTTTTTCCCTGGGGCAGTGGTTCCCAACCTTTTTTGACCTGTGTACCCCTTTGGGCATTTTGTCTTACCATGAGTAGCTCTCAGTCAAAAGTCTTGATGACTGTTCACAAGTGCAATGTACAATAGAATAGAAACAGAATAGAAAATTCCTTTATTGTCTCACAATGGGGAAATTCTGGGGAAATAACCAATTATAAAATAAAAAGTATTTTATTTAATCTTTTTAACTTGAGCTTTTAATTCTTAGGTATTTTATTCTTTCCATATCATAAAAAAAACAAACATAAATATGTTGCCTGGAAGCTATTAAGCAGTCAAAATAAATTCAAATTGAATTCATACTATAAATCTGCCTTTATAAAACTGGAGCACCTCTGAGTAAGTCTCCTATGATCAAATTTAAACTTGAGGAAAAGGGAACAAAAATTATAATCAGACTGACTCCATTTATTTTACATTGTTTTCATCATTTATCGTGACACTTGAACTTGCTTTGATGAGCTCAGGTGTGGGAAAACAGCTGATTCCAGGCTGTTCTCTACATCCAGTCTGTTCCTTTGATTGGTTTTGATGTGTGTCAAAGCTAATGGTGAACTCAAACATGTAAGAATAAGTTACATTTTGGTTTAAAAAAAACTTGTTTTTCTTTTTCAGGTGTATCCTCACAAAGAAAAACAGATCACCACCCTATTTAATTTTATTACCTGAGAAATAAAATATCTTCATGTACCCATTGCAATGCACTCGCAGACCACTAGGGGTACGAGTACCCCCAGTTGGGAATCACTGCCCTAGGGCATTGACTTTGTTTCTAAATTATAAAAAATTGTTCCTTACAGTCTGAATTTAATAAAATATAAATTGTTAAAAATCAAGATTTAGAAAGTAAACATGTGGAAAACAGTTCATATTTAAGATTCATCCATCTATCCATTTTCTGACACAATTAATGGGGTCGCGAGGGGTTCTGGTGTCTATCTCCAGCTGTCTATGGGCGAGAGGTGGGGTCCACCCTGGAAAGGCCGCCAGTCTATCTCAAGCCAACACAGAGACAAACCGGACAAACGACCATTCACGCACACACTGACGCCTAAGGAAAATTTAAAGAAGCCAATTAACCTAAAAGTCTTGTTTTGGACTGTTGGAGGAAGCCAGAGTACCCAGAGAGAACCCACGCATGCGCAGGGAGAAGATGCAAACTCCATGCAGAAAGACCCCAGGTTGAGAATCAAACTAGGAACCTTCTGGCTGCAAGGCAGCAGTGCTACCCACTGTTCCACTGAGCAGCAGTTTAATTTGGGTTCATAACATATTTAAAAAAGCAGTGCTTTAGGTACACTATATAACACAAATCCCATATGGTTATTTTTACTTTATTCAAATAAATAACTAGTAACACTCTCCATTTTTAAACTAATTTAAGTTGAGTGAGAATTCAAATACCTACCCCAGCTGTAATGTATAATTTATTACCAGATCAAACAGGTTTGTGGATCAATGCACTAGACTATTCTGTCTGTGCATGGCAACTTTTAGCAAAGCACAGTCGGAACAAGGGAGAGCAATATAAAGATGGTGACAGCAGCTAGATTTAATCACATGATTGTAGGTTTAGTTCGACCCAGATGGATGGAGTCACTGTGATCAAATAAAAGGGAACTTGAAAGGGAAATTGCATGGAGAGCTGGTCATGGAACAGGAAATCAAGCAAATTAAAAAAAATGGTGCTTCTGACAATCTCACAGAACAATCCAGCAAAAAAAGAAGAAATTAGCACTATAGGGAAGAATAGAGAATGAAAAGAAATTCACATGAGATATGGTAGGATTGTGAGGAGCAGCAGGGAATCTGAGGGAGGACCTAATTGAGACAACTGTTATTAAATTTGATTCAGTTCAGAAATACTTTATCAATCTCAAAGGCGAAGTAAACAATAAAGTAACACACCTGCCTTTTCTTCAGTGAGTTGCTGTGGATGCTGATAGCTGTCGGCAGCAAGGATCTTCTGTAGCGTCTTCTTGCACCAGATCTGGAGAAGCCTCTAATTGAAGTTTTTAAAGCTTTTTAAGTCATTTGCTCTGATGCTTTTACCCCAGCACACTCTCCACAACCGATTTATAGAACATACGTATCATCTGCAAATGCCAAAGACGCAGCATATGGACTGTGAGGCCGTCCTTCTTCCTTTGGCGTCAATCATCATTGTTGTCCAGGTGAACACCAAAGTACTCTTCCACCACTTCCACTTCTTCTCCCATGATGTCAATAGGGTTCAACTTGTTCCCTTTTCTACTGAAATCTACAATCATCAACCTTGTTTTGTTCATATTAAAGGTCAGATGATTGTTTCCACATCATGTCACAAAGTAATAATAATAATACATTTAATTTATACTGCACTTTCAATCAAAAGATCTCAAAGTACTACAGGTAAAAAAAGAGGAAAGCATGAAATTACTATTCTTAGAAGATAGAAAAACATCTAAAGGGGACCAAAAGCTTTGCTAAAAAGAAATATTTTAAGGCCTTTTTTTAAACAGTCAGTGGATTGAGGTGCCCTGAAGGTGTCAGGGAGGGCATCCCACAGATGTGGGGCAGCAATGTATTTCACCAGCTCACTGTACTCAGTCTCACCCAACGACAGCAGATTCTTTGGAGCATTTCTGCAAATGAAAGGCGTCCGTCTTGTACTGGAAGTCAGAGCTGTACAGAGTAAAAAGAAATGGTGAGAACCCTGCCCCCTTTGGTGCTCTTGTGCTGCCACTGTCCCAATTTGTCCCAATAAGGCCCTAGGTCCTTGCTAGGGCTTGGTGTTCCTCTAACTTCTTTCTCACATTGCCTTTAATGATCGATAGAATGGATGGCTTAAAATTACTGCTCCTCTTTCTGCTCCGTTTCCACTCAGCTGGTACTTGCGGAATTAGTTAAACTATTATTTCAAATTTAGAGATGCTAGTGAGCTACTCCGGGGTGTAAAAACACAACTTGCTACGGTTGTTATAATATGCATCAGAAAAGATGTACAAAAAGGAAAAAAATATTAGCTAAACTATAAAATGGAGTTGCAAAGCATTCAACACCAGATGCAAAGAACATTGAATTAAATAAACTCTGATCCACAAACAGAGGGGCTAAACTTATCCCTCAAAAAAGCATCAGAATCAGCCTAAAAGAGACAAACCAACCTGCTGCCATCTTAAGAAGAGAAATTGGAACTGAACGCAAGGATACACTTAACTTAGAGGAAAAAAAGACTTACATTGATGGAATTAACTAAAATAAACAGAGAACAGACAATTGTATATAGGAGCTACACTGAAAAATTTGAAATCTAGATAAGTCATTTTTTCTTAAAATAAATGCATTTGTTCTTTGAGATAAACAGACACTTTGCCAATAGAACAAGACAATTTTCATTTAAAATAAGGAAACACAATTGGATTCTCTTATTTTTAGTGCATATTAGCTAATTATCTTATTTTAAGAGTAAAAATACTCATTCCATTGGCAAACTATATGATTTATCCTACTTAAATTTAAGGTAAATACACTGATTTTAAGAGTTTTTTACTTACTTCTAGATCGTTTTTCCAGTGTATTTGTATGATCAATGTGCTAAAATTGCCTGAATACTATGAACCTATTTTCCCATTGCAAATATACTGAAAATGAAATGTTTTTGGAAATTTGGGGTTTTCCTTTCTTAAAAAAAAATTGTTAAAATAGTCCCTGGTCTAGAAACTCCCT
>NW_015150963.1:322750-329011 GCF_000732505.1 Cyprinodon variegatus | reverse complement strand
TCCGTCCAGGAAACAAAAAGCCAGGCAGACGAGCTCTAAGCCAGCTCCAATGACAGAGGATGAAGGGAGCACATTCATTCATTCACAGGGAGAGAAACAGGACTACACTGGAAAACAGGCTGATCTTCAACATCTATAAAGAAAGGTGTTGATGGCAGCAGCACAGCAGATATTTCTCTACAGGATGGAGTCACAGCCAAACAGGAACAGATGAGGCGAAGCTACTATGAAAAAAAGCAGAGAGAGCATAACTTTAGAGATTTAACTAACAGATTCTGCAGAGTCGGAGTGATGAATGGCGAAAAAGGGGTCTCCAGCAGTCTAAGCCTATAGCAGTATAACTTTAGAGATAGCTCAGGATAACCTGAGCCACTCTAACTATATGCTTAATCAAAAAGGAAAGTTTTAAGTCTACCCATAAAAGTAGACAGGGACTAAAACTGGTAGTTGGATTTCACTCCACGGGAGAGGAGCCTTATAACTAAAAGATCTGCCTCCCATTCTACTTTTAGAAATACTAGCAACCATTAGTAAAGCTGCAGATTGAGAGAGAAGGTCTCTGTTAGGAACATAAGGAGCAATCAGATATCTGATATAAGTTGAAGTTTGGCCATTTAAGGCTTTATATGTGAGAAGGAGGATTTTAAATTCTATTTTTTATAATCAGAAGAAGCACCAGTTTATATATAAAGTCTTTTAACATCATCCACAGCTGTCTCAAAGTAATGAACACCAAAATTATTGAACATTTTCACAAGCTGAAAGGTAAAATAAAGGCTCTGAAAGTTATATTCCGCCAGAAGCAGCCGCCCTCCATCAGGAAGCAGGATGCACCTGCGCGCGTGACATCTGGACACACCCTCCTATTTCCACAGTGGGAGGAGGATGCAGGAGGAGGTGTTCAAGTTCCGTTAGCACAGCCCCTAGATGTTCTCCCTCACAGAGAGGAGCAGGAGGAGACAGACGCCGGCTGGGCCGCCATGCATTCCGTCGGCAGGTCGTGGCTGCTGCTCACCGGGTTCATCCTCTTCTACATCATCTACCTGCTGTTCGGAGCGCTGGTGTTCTCCAGCATCGAGCGGCCGATGGAGGACAAACTGCGCCACGACATGGAGAGGCTGAAAGAGGAGTTTCTGAACCAAAGCTGCGTCAGCGCCGCTTCCCTCGAACTGTTCCTGAACAAAGTTTTGACGGCCAACAAGTACGGCGTTTCTGTGCTCCACAACTCCTCAGCGAGGTCCAACTGGGACCTGGCCTCCTCCATGTTCTTCGCAAACACTCTGGTCACGACTGTGGGTGAGTTTAACAGCTGCGCAAAACACAATAAACAAGGCTTTTTGTTGGCGCTTTTTGCGCACGACGCAAACCAAAAAACAGAAAGGAAGCTTGCAAAGCAAAACATATGGAAAGGTTTTAATTGAAGAACTACCTCATAAACGGTCTATTTATCTGAATTAAAATGTTTTTAATTGTATTCCGACAGTAACATCACTTTTTCTTTCTTTTTTTGCAACGTGTCTTTATTTCTGAGGAAATAACAGCTGTTTAATTTCCAGGGGCGCAGCTAAAAATGTTTCTAAGGGCTGGCCTGATTGGGGGCTTTGACAATAATGACTCAAGACCAGTGTTGGGCACGTTATAGTTAGTAGTTACTTCTCCCAAAAAGTAACTGAGTTACTGAGTTGCTCCACAATAAAAGTAACTAGTTACTATTAAAAGTAACTATTGCGTTACTTTTGCGTTTCTCGCCCCCCTAACCCTCACCACCCAGCCCCCACCTTCTCGCCGTGTGTTTCAAAAGCCAGCTGAATAGAGTGGATGATAAAGACAAGTACCTGCAGAGAGTTTTGCATTTATTGCAACTCAACGTAAATTACATTAGGGGAACACTATGTGCTGGGCTTTTAAACCCCATCAGATAGTTTTCCCCTCTTCTTAACATGGGGGGAACGGAATCTGATGCAGGGTGAATATCATCAGGCTGCATTATCTCTACTCATGTATGTGAAGTTTTTTAACAGGGCGTTCAGATCTGGTGAGTGTATGAAATTAATAACCTGGGATGTCTAATCTCACTATACATCAACCAATCTCATCCTCCCCTCTCTCGTGACAAGGTGCGCACGAGTCCTATCATGAAAAAAAAGGTTAATTGTGCGACCTGAGTAATGTGCAGTAACGGGGTGTCGGCAATGGTAACTGCGTTATAGTTACAGTCAAAATAATTAGTTAGATTACTTGTTACTAAAAAAAGGTAGCGCGATAGTAATGCTGTTACTTTTAACAGTGCTGCTCAAGTTACAGGCGTAAATTTCTGAAGGACTGGTGGGGACATGTCCCCAACAATAATTTCCACATTTTTCCCTTTCTGCTTATTTACTTTAGCCAAGGGTAACAAAGTTGGGTGCATCTAAAGGCTGATTTATACTTCAAAACCAGGTCCTCTGTGTAGGTGTGGCAGTGAACAAAAAGGCGTCCCCTCCGCAGACACTCTGCTGCACCTCTCCCAAACTGTAACTGACCGCAGACAGGAGGCCGACTTGTTTTGTTTTTATGACCCAAATGGCGGAAAACAACTCGTGAAGTTGGACCAGCTAGAAGAGTGAGGTGTGCTGGGACCCTTTTTGCACATGGATCCCCGCTATTTTTTGCCGTCATGTCCCTCTGTTGTCGGACAAAGTCGCCCCCACTTCCTCACCGCCTTGGCCTTATCTAGACCCATAGCGTATTTTGCAGACCACGCTTCAATGTTGAGCATAAATCAAAAATGTCTGCGTCAAGCTCACTGCAACACACTGCTGCAGGAGGATAACCAGCCCTTAACTGTGTTAGGAGCGTTTTTAGTCTTTTTTTTTTTTTCTCTGTGTGACATCATTGGATCTGTCGCTTTGAGACATCTGATTTGCGGTCGCATTTCACTGCATACAAAGTTGGTTGGTGGAGAGGTACACAGCAGCTCTCAGAGAATATTAACCAGCAGCTACTTTGATCTTTAAGTAAAAGTTAGGAGATGGGTTGGTTAAAAAATTAGAGATCATACCACTGAAAAATCTCTTTGTTTGACATACAGTGCTTTTTCAGCTAAAAATGGCAACAAGTTGGAAGTTTATGCAAGTTAGTATTATAATGCAAGAAGCTTGAGAAAAGAGTTTGTTCTACTTTACTAGTTATAAAAAGCTGGGCTTCTCGGAGGACCATGACTATGACTCCCAGTTACAGGTTGAAATGAACATGTTTTCTTATTGTAAAGACAGAATCAGACTGCAGAGCTTCTACATCTCTTGAAATGTTGTTTCTGGCATCTTTATATTAGTAAAGAGGTTCATACTTTTTTTTTTTTTAAACGGCACAGAGACAAGTAGGGAGAGCTACAGATTTAAAGGGGAAACAGATTTACTAGGATATGCAACACCCAATAAAATTTATCTCCAAGTTTACCAGAAAGTTTACAAGAAAAAAATATGCTATGCTATATTTAAAATGCATATTCATATTTTTCTGGATGGATAGAATTGAAAATGTACTTCTAGGATGCATGGTATGTCGATTTGGCATCAGAATCGGCTGTTCTGTTATTTTTTTTTTAATACATTGTTTTTGGGCCCTATATATGTAATACACTAAAAGACATCCCTCTAACTATCTTTAAATATAAGTGTATTATAGTTNAAAAAGGTTAATTGTGCGACCTGAGTAATGTGCAGTAACGGGGTGTCGGCAATGGTAACTGCGTTATAGTTACAGTCAAAATAATTAGTTAGATTACTTGTTACTAAAAAAGGGTAGCGAGATAGTAATGCTGTTACTTTCAACGCCGTTACTCTCATCACTGCTCAAGTTACAGGCGTACATTTCTGAAGGACTGGTGGGGACATGTCCCCAACAATCATTTCCACATTTTTCCCTTTCTGCTTATTTACTTTAGCCAAGGGTAACAAAGTTGGGTGCATCTAAAGGCTGATTTATACTTCAAAACTAGGTCCTCTGCGTAGGTGTGGCAGTGAACAAAAAGGCGTCCCCTCCGCAGACACTCTGCTGCACCTCTCCCAAACTGTAACTGACCGCAGACAGGAGGCCGACTTGTTTTGTTTTTATGACCCAAATGGCGGAAAACAACTCGTGAAGTTGGACCAGCTAGAAGAGTGAGGTGTGCTGGGACCCTTTTTGCACATGGATCCCCGCTATTTTTTGCCGTCATGTCCCTCTGTTGTCGGACAAAGTCGCCCCCACTTCCTCACCGCCTTGGCCTTATCTAGACCCATAGCGTATTTTGCAGACCACGCTTCAATGTTGAGCATAAATCAAAAATGTCTGCGTCAAGCTCACTGCAACACACTGCTGCAGGAGGATAACCAGCCCTTAACTGTGTTAGGAGCGTTTTTAGTCTTTTTTTTTTTTTCTCTGTGTGACATCATTGGATCTGTCGCTTTGAGACATCTGATTTGCGGTCGCATTTCACTGCATACAAAGTTGGTTGGTGGAGAGGTACACAGCAGCTCTCAGAGAATATTAACCAGCAGCTACTTTGATCTTTAAGTAAAAGTTAGGAGATGGGTTGGTTAAAAAATTAGAGATCATACCACTGAAAAATCTCTTTGTTTGACATACAGTGCTTTTTCAGCTAAAAATGGCAACAAGTTGGAAGTTTATGCAAGTTAGTATTATAATGCAAGAAGCTTGAGAAAAGAGTTTGTTCTACTTTACTAGTTATAAAAAGCTGGGCTTCTCGGAGGACCATGACTATGACTCCCAGTTACAGGTTGAAATGAACATGTTTTCTTATTGTAAAGACAGAATCAGACTGCAGAGCTTCTACATCTCTTGAAATGTTGTTTCTGGCATCTTTATATTAGTAAAGAGGTTCATACTTTTTTTTTTTTTAAACGGCACAGAGACAAGTAGGGAGAGCTACAGATTTAAAGGGGAAACAGATTTACTAGGATATGCAACACCCAATAAAATTTATCTCCAAGTTTACCAGAAAGTTTACAAGAAAAAAATATGCTATGCTATATTTAAAATGCATATTCATATTTTTCTGGATGGATAGAATTGAAAATGTACTTCTAGGATGCATGGTATGTCGATTTGGCATCAGAATCGGCTGTTCTGTTATTTTTTTTTTAATACATTGTTTTTGGGCCCTATATATGTAATACACTAAAAGACATCCCTCTAACTATCTTTAAATATAAGTGTATTATAGTTATCTTGTGTTCTCAACAATAGGAAAGCATTCAATAAATATATGTTTGAGCTCATTTTTGGAAAATACAGAAACCTAATGAAAGCATTCGAGTTGAGTAGCTGTAGGTCCACCAGCTCCCCACCCCAGCGTCCCCACCAACTTTCATCACAAAGTTCCTTCACTCAAGACACCAGACCTAAGGAGGACCACCTCTACCGTATTTAAAAATATATGCAGAAATGACTAAATGCTCAATATATAAGCATACAATTAATTGCCCCCAAAAATACAATAAACAAATAAAATACAAAGGAACAATAAAAGACAAAAATATAAATAAATAGTTAAAGAATTAATTAATAAATTTGAAGATTATGATGACAATGAATAAATAAGGTAAATATTACAAATACGAATAAAGAAGCTAATGTTTATAAATATATAAATATATATATATATAATTTGTCTCACTGTATCATTTAATTTCTACCTACATTAATTCGTTTTTTTGGGGGGGCAATTAATTGTCTATTTATTGAGCATTTATTTATTTTCTGTATTTTTAAATACGGTAGAGCTGGTCCTCCATACAGAACCACAATCTTTAACTAAAAAATTAATAGTCAGACTATGGGTGATTTATGGTGCTTTACCAACTTAAACTTCTGCACATGTCTGCATTTATTGGTGCCCAGAGTAATGTTTAGACCTGTTTGTACATAAGGGTGAGGCATTATAGCTTGCTGGTACAGTGAAGTGAGGGTCCTACCTTGGATCTATGCCCGTGTTTTGTGCTCATCAGTGAGCACCTGGTGGTTTGGTCATTGAATGGTTACCCAGGACGAGCCCAAATCGGATCATCTCTGTGGGCTGAGGGAAAATTAAGGAATAGTGCTCTTTATCAGACGATATTGTCCCAAAATTTAGAAAATTTCTATTTTTAAAAAAACTCCTGTCTTAAAGGAGAAGTTCGGTTTTTAACACTTTTAGCCCATTTTCTGTAGTGTCCAGGATGAAATCGAATGATAGTCAATATCCCTCCGCCACCGGAAACGGAAATGGGGCCTGTTTAC